>NW_017536963.1:86624-92576 GCF_001853355.1 Bactrocera latifrons | reverse complement strand
CCGTTGGAAGGACCAAGTGGAGAAGGACCTGGCTTCACTTGGAATATCTAATTGGCGCCACGTAGCGAAAAGAAGAAACGACTGGCGCGCGGTTGTTAACTCGGCTGTAATCGCGTAAGCGGTGACTACGCCAATCAAGAAGAAGAAATAATTTCCAAAGAATATTCTTACGAATTATAATAAATTATTAACATTCTCCATTAAATTTGCAGATTCTATGTTTTTTCTTTAAAAAATTAGTTAACCTCGAACTGGATCACCCTATATAACAAAATACTTGTTAATTGTACAAAGCGCCACGATTAGACTTTATCGATATTGCCTACGTTTTGTATGAAATGAAATGGACATATCTAGAAGGACGGCACTAACGAGCTACTGTTCACAAAAACAGATAACGCGAAATGCAGTGATTAAAAATATGTCTTATTTCGGATGTAATTAAATTATAAAGAAATCTAACTAGACATAATATTTTCTTCCGTATAATCAATATTGGAATCATTACGTGTGTAATCACGTAAGAAGGATGTAAACAATGCTGTCTTCTCTTAACAAGAATGAGTACCCAATATTTTTTATTGTAAAAAAAACTTCCGTATGAGCTTATGTTACATTTTTGGCTGCGAGTATGTTGAAATTATAAGGAAATAAACAAAAATATTTGAACAGCTGGTTTTTTTTATTTCCGAATGAACGATAACGAATGAATCAAACAAAATGTGTCTACCTTTTATTTGTTTTGAATTTTTTTTTTTTTTTATGAAAAACGTTAAAATGACTTAAATTTTACTATTTCACTACGATATAGTGCAAATTTTCGGTGAAAAATTGCTGCGCTCGTGAAAATGAGCCACCACACGGGCCCCGTGGTGCCAATAACAACGCCGCATTCGACGCCAATGACCTGTCCGAGTTGTGGTGCAACAATTTGTACGACAGTTGAATATCGGCCGAGTGTGAAGACGCACATAATCGGTTTGTTGCTCTGTCTTATGTGGTGAGTATGTGTGTGGGCAAAATGTTTTTGCGAATTTGAATATTTATTACACAGGGAAAGGTCTTCAATTGAGGTTACCAATAGACTAGTCAAAAATTTCAAAGATAGGTCGACTGCGATAGACACCTTTTAGAAGATGGCGAGTTAATATACACCAATTCTATTAGATTTGGCAATACTGGGGCTCCATAGCTGGATTCAATAGTTATAGTTCTAGGATGATATAGAAGAGTTTGAATCACGTTTAGGGTATAAACGTAAATTAAGTTTGTCACGAAATTTTTAAAATTCAAAAGGAAACGTGGAGGACATCATAAAATATATATAAACATAATCAACGTACAAAGCTAAGTTGTCCGTCTGTATATATACATATATACGCAAGATGGTCCCCAAGTTTTAGGGATATCGATTTTAAATTATTCACACGTTATTTTCTTTCCCCCAAGAAGCTGTGCATTTGTTGGAACCACCAATATGCGACGATTATAACATATAGCTGGCATAGAAACTGAAATAAAAGATTTAAATTCTTTTATGAAAACATTTTGATTACTGTTCGAGACAATGATAAAATATCTGAAGAAATTTTCCAGATCGAACCACTATTGCATATAGCTCTCATATAAACTGAACGATCAGAAGCGAGTTCTCGTATGAAAGCTTTTTTATTTGTAAAAGGATATTTTTTTCTTACTCTAAGTATCAACATTTTTTATTTTTATTATTATATCACTTAGTCGTTATCCCACTCTTTTTCCTCACAGTTGCTGGCCTTGCGTGTGCGCACCCTACTGCATGAAGTCCTGTCAGAATGCCAATCACTATTGTCCCAATTGCGACGCATACATTGGCACATACAGAAATTAACTGTAATAAACAAAACGAAAACTAACAAGCTAAAACATTACCTAGCATAAAATGAAGCAATATCTTTCCAAAAAAAGCACCAAAACGTCGAATTGACAAAAAAAGGTTCTAAGTTGAATGCTTTTTCAGGCAATTAAAAACATAAATAAGCAAGTTTAATGAAATACATGTATTAAAATAAATAACTGTAAAAATAAATATATACTGTAGGATTTTCATAAGACAATGTAAAACGTGGTTTTAGTCCTTGAAAATCGACTAGCGATCAGACGTTCACCATGCGCCAAATCTTGGAAAAGACCCGGGAAAAGAGAAACGACACACCCCACCTCTTTGCCGATTTCAATGCTGCTTTTAACAGCACGAAAAGGAGCTGCCTTTATGCCACTTTGTCTGAATTTGGTATCCCCGCAAAACTAATACGGTTATGTAAACTGACGTTAAGCAATACCGTAAGCTCCGTCAGGATCGAGAAAAGGCGACTCCCTATCGTACGACTTCTCTAATCTACTCTTGTAGAATATAGAAATATAGAAAAGTTACAATATTCTATAAGAGTGAAAAGCTGCTGACGTATGCCGATGATATTGGTATCATGGGCCTTAACAGTTCTGCCTTCTCTAGACTGGTAATTGAAGCGAAGCAAATGGGTCTGGTGGTGAACGAGAGCAAGTCAAAAAATCTCCTGTCATCAAACAAACATTCGTCGTACTCGCGACTAGGCACCCACGTCACTGTTGACAGTCATAATTTCGAAGTTGTAGATAATTTTGACTATCGTGGAGCCAGCATTAACAGCAATAACAATGCCAGTCTTGAAATCCAACGCAGAATATCTCTTTCCAACAGATGCTACTTCGGACTGCGTATGCAATTGAGAACAAAAGCAAACTCTATAAATCACTCATTAATCCCGATCTCTAGACGGTGCAGAGACATGAACGGTGACAACATCTGATGAGTCGACGTTGCGAGTTTTCGAGAGAAAGTTTCTGCAAAAGATTTATGATCCTTTGTGCGAATATCGCATTCGATGGAGCAAAGAACTGTATAAAATATACGACAACATTGATATAATTCAAGAAATTAAGAGAGAGCGGCTGCACTGCCTATGTCATGTCGTGGGTATGGTCGAAAACACTGCAACTCGGTAAGTATTCGACGCACTTATTGTGGAGCTTAGTTTTATCATTTTATACATTAATTTTGTGTTGTGGGCGTGGTATCTGCAGTAAGGAAATATGTACAAGTTTAATACGGTTATCTTAATTTTTACTGAAGTTATAGCTTTTACGAGCAGAGGGACGAACAAACAGTCTCAACTCGTATGATCATGCTGATTCTATATATATATATGTGCATAGGCGATAAAACTCTATAGCAGCTTGTTGCAGGAATATGAAAAAATATATTGAATCAATCTTTCAGGAAAGTATTTGAGAACCATAGCCTTTTAACACGAATACGATTGACTTTTTAGCAAAATTAATATTTTCGTCAAAGTCTTTGTGTATTGGGGGAGTCATATTAGAAATAAATTGGTTGTAAACCTTTCCTGGAATAAACATAATTTGAAACATAAGAATCCAAAGGATTGTACTTGAGGTTTAATTTTAAATATGTTCACACAAATAAGTAAATTTTATTGGGAAAAATAACGAATTTAAAGCTGCTTTCTCAATGTCTGGTTACCAGTCTTTCAAGCCTGTTAATAAAGTTGGCTACTTAATAGGGCATTCATTTAATAGAGCTTTCACTGTATTCTTTATTTATGAATTGTTTTTACTATCCTATCTTCTAAGTTCGTTCTAACTGGACACTATGTGCTAAACTTTACTAAAATCGGATGATCGGAGTCCATCGCGGACAAACAACTGGACACGTACTTTTTATATATAAAGATAAATAATATATACTCAATATAATAAACAATCTTAGTAAGATCATGTATAATACTTTCTTCATAATTCATAATTCCCTTCAAAGCTACAGACTTGGCCCAATGCACTATTACTAACGATTTTGTCAATCCTCGAAACGTTAATTGTCTTCAATCAACATACAACGGTTTTTCCAAAGCGTTCGTTTGAGTTTTCTGAATAACCAGAAGCTCACAGGGAGCTAAGTCATGCGAATACGGTGATTGCGTGACGACATTGGTTGAAAACTTGCTAAAATTTCAGGTAAAATCAATACAGTATGCGGCAGTGCATTATGGTGGTGCAAAAAAAAGAGTTGTCGGCCCATCACACCGTGCTTTTTTTTACGAATAGCTTCGCGCAAACGATGCTTAACACTCAAAGAGTATTACTTGTTGATACTTTGGCCGGTCGGAAGGCATTCGGAGTTAACCACAGCTCTATAATCGAAGAAAACTGTCAACATAATCTTGAGTTTTCACCTGCTATGCGTGCTGTTTTTGGCTTCGGCCCACCTTTACCACGATATCCGTCTGATTTATCGTGTATTTCCAGGTCGTAAGCATAGATCCAAGACTTATCGCTAGTAATAATGACATCTTGGTAGTCAGAAAGCATTGTTTTACAGGTGTTAACGAGACGCTGTCTTCCGAAAAAATTTAGTGACTTTAAACCAAATCGTGATTTCAATATCCTTAGGCCCAAATAACGACACGATTCGGCACCATAAATTTAATTCTGCACACAAAATTTAATGGAAATTTTTCGTTGAATAATTTCACCTTTACTTCCTTTAAACATTTAACCACTTTTTTCTAAGCAACCTACATATAAAAAATTACATTTTATATCTTCTCATTCTAATAACCGGTATCTTATGCAAATATATTTATGTATGTGCGTCTCAATAGAACATTAACCAAATGCAATAACAGTTTTTGGGAGCCTGAATTATGCACCAATAGAAAGCTGTGAATGTGTTAGAACCCAAAGTGCTCAGCACCGTGTTGCAGAGAAGCAGTCATACAGTTGCGGTCAAATTCTCAGTACAGTTAGCATTATTTTTATATATGTATGTGATTATACTTTTTAATTGCATCTTTTCTTTTGGAGTTCACTTTAAAATCCGAGCTTTAGAGGTCGACATGAAAACAAGTGTTTTTTCGCTTAACTTGTTGTTTTTGTTACGATTATTTGCAAAGCGTTTGCGGTCAGTCAAAATATTAGTATTGCAAAGAAATAAATTGAAACAAATGTTTGAAAAATTAAAATTATCTGAAAATTTTTGTGAACATTTGAAAATAACGGTAATATTCATTTATTTAATTGAAATTTTTGGTTTTAATATTAAAATTTTATTGTTCTTCATTTAGCTATATCGAAAAATAAGAAGTGTACGAATCGAGAAGCGCACTCTGATAAAAGAATGATTTCTGCGAGAAAAACTTATGTCGAAGTCCAAAATGGTACGCAACGCTATCAGGTACCAACCAACTAATATAAAAGGAGGAAGAAGTCAGTGAGAGAAGTCAGTCGTATTGTCAGATACTCAAAGCAATTTTCATTTGCGGCTGCTACAGAGTTAAAAGATACCTTTAATGTAGCTGCAAGTATTGAAAACACATGCCGGCGTTTTTGCGATCACGGCTCGAGCGCTGACTTCGATTCGCCAAAGAACATTTAGATTAGTCTTCTACAAAATTGTGGAACATTTTATGGTCGCACGAATCGAAGATTGTTAAGTATAGTGGAAAGAGATCGTGTCAATATTAAAACGTCCACCTAACACCAAATTCCAGCCGATGTATACAACTAAATCGGACAAACATGGAAGTGCGAGTGTCATCGTATGGGCACGCTTTTCTAGGTAAGGTGTAGTATTTATTGGATTAATATAAGTATGCCTAGTAATTCGTATGTTGAAATACTCCAAAAACCATGCTGCTGTATGAATGTGATGAAATGCCGCTTATTTGACCGTTCCCGCAGAACAACGATACCAAGCACACAAGTACAGTTGCTGATGTAAGCCGACATCGAACAGGAAAATATGAGAAGCTGTGAAAAACAGTTGGGAGTCTATTTCCATCGAAAGAAGACTCAATAAAATTAAGTTTCAATACTAAACAAGAAAGGTCACGCAACTAAATACTAATTTTATAA
>NW_017536963.1:30111-86289 GCF_001853355.1 Bactrocera latifrons | reverse complement strand
GTGATTTGTTTCACTTACTGTTAAGTCTTTTATGATAAAATATATACTATATATATTTTTTAAAGACGATATCGCATCCTTTTTTTATTTAATAATTCCTTCTACGTTTTTGCACATTACTAAGAATTTGACCGCAGCTGTATACATAGACATGTGTGTGGCTACATTGGCACGCTGAAAGAAAAATGTGTTGACGATTCCTCAATGTAGTTCTGAGTGCCAACAAGCAACGACGTGTCGTCGGAAGATTGCAAATAATTTCGTATCGTCAAAAATATAAAAAGAAAGTAAGTGAAGATTTCGGTTTGAAGTGGTGGCGTCATCTTCTGTGATAAAATATGTAGATACTGGTTATACTACCTACTTATATGTACCATAAATATATTATTTGCATGTGGTTTGGTGATAAAATGCAAAATATGTTTTTAAATTAAATTAAATTACAAAGTTTTACGATGAGTGAATTGCCAAGAAATCAAGAGGAGTCGAGTATATATTCAATGCATTTTCTCGAATGCCTATGTGTAATTGATTTAATTGGTTTTGATAAGACAAAAAATAAATATTTGCATATGACACATTAGTCTTGTAGGCGAGTGGCCTAAATGCATGCTCCTCAATGACAAAAGTGCCTGCAGTTACAAAGTGTTATGGAGGGAAAAACACTTTTACTTAGCTAGCGCGAAAATCTTATGATTTCTCTCTTTCATAGCAAAAAAAAAACTAATCGACGGCTGACATCAATAGGAATTTTATCGAAAATAGGTTTAAGCAGAAACGTTAGGTTGACTAAGATTAAAAGGTCGATCCTAAATGGGATTTCACTTACAAAGCATATAACCAGTCCTTTGGGTTACCTTTCATCATAAAGACTCTCATAAATTGACGAAATTGAGACGAGTATTGACAGTTTCGGATATGCTTCCTGTTTCGCCGAAGATATACCTGCCTAGATGTTTCAACCTCAGTCTTGCAAAGTCTGGACAATGTAAAAGAAAGTACCTGGATGTTTCCACCTCACCTTCTTTCCATTGTTTTTTTTTGTTTTTTGATGATTGGCTATAAAAAAGTCTGGTAAAAACTACTACTCTGGCCCAGACGGATCTCGCAGAAGCTCAAATTTACTATTTTGCAAAATTAGTATATTATATTATATTATTATTTGAGCTGGTTACAGGCGATATCCCTATAGGATATAAGCGAATTGTTAACAAAACTCATACTTACGGTTCTAATGGTCTTATTTTCACAATATAATTACTATATATAGGTACATATATACTATGTGTACAGTTTATGAAATAGTTGGCGCCAAAGTTGCATTACTACAATAATCAAGCAGTAACAATCACTTCTAACGACAGACAACAACAGCGGGAGACATGTTTACCGACGACGAGTACAAAAAACTTCGTGGTGCCGAAAATACAATAAGTAGGTGAATTTTGTAGGTGGAAGGGATGGCGTCATCTCTCGAGACGTAGCATATGGTAGTTACCCTAAACATATACATACATATAAACGTATACAATTTAATATTCACGGAATGTTGCACATTTAATAAGTACAAAAATATATTTTAGTTTAATTGATCAAGTGACTCGAGATGTTGTTTTAATTAATGCTGACTCGTTTATAAAAATAATTAAAATTCAATGTTAATAAAGTGAAAACTTAATGTGTGATGTATGTCAATTATTGAAGCTCCTTAGTTGAACAATTAAATGTGCAAGTAACAACACAGTTATTCATTCAATTATCTTTTTAACATCTTCTTTTTCTATCTCTATTTGATTGTGCTGGTCCATTTATACGATGTCATTTGTTCGTTGGATACGGCACTCTCTAGGGTTTGACGAAACTGTGTTTTATGTATTATACGAGAGTACAGTTATGACCGTTATTGATCGGCTATTACTTCAAACAGCTTTTTTAATCTAAAAGAACTGAACTATATCCTCGGACATAACACCGTTGCCTTGGAAAATAATCCTCGCCCAATTTCATGAAAATAACTTCTGATATAAAAAAATTTTCCGTAGAGGAACTGAATTTTGATCGGTTAGTATGGGAGGTATATCCTATAGAAGGTTGATCTAAAAAATTCATTCAGATATTGTATCGTAGCTGTAACAATTGTTCGAGCAAAAGCTTTTCTATACAATTACACGATTTTGATCGTTCAGTTTGTATGGCCACTTTATGCCATAGTCGATTCGGACCAAAGAGCAGCTTCTCAGGGAGAAAAGGACGTGTGCAAAAATAGATATCGATATCTCAAAAACTGAGGTACTAGTATACACTGATGGGGTTTCCGATAGGGATCATATGACACTAGGATGACTTAGATACCGAGAGTTGAAGAGGAAAGCGACAGGGGCATTGTTCAAAATTCTAAAGATGCGACGACTAACCGAAGGTATGAAGACCGAAGCGTGCTCTTGTAGGGCCCAAAGAGGTAATGTAGTGACTCGTGCCCAGAGCATACTGAAATGATGGAGTGAACACTTCACAAACCTGCGGAACGGCAGAAGATTCATCTAGAAATGGCGAAACCGATTCCCAAATCGATGACGACGGAGCAGATATACCATTGCCCGATGATGAGGTTGACGTTGAGCAACAGAAGTTTCGACAGGATCAGGAATGACCTCTCCGAACCCTTCGATACCAAGCGAGGTTTCAAGGGCAGTCCCTATCGTTTGACTTCTTCAATCTATTGTTGAAGAAAAAAATACAAGTTGCACCAGTGGTCACACTGTCGACTTGGCTGCCACATTACTGTTGACATTCATAACTTCGAAGTCGTAGATAATTTCGTCTATCTTGAAAACAATATCAACACCGACAATAATGTCAACCTCGAAAACTAACGCAGAATAACAGAAATTGCCAACAGGTGCTACTTCGGACTGAGTAGGCCATGGCGAAGTAAAGTTCTCTCCTGACGAACGAAGATCATTGGGTTAGTATTCATATACAATGTTTCTGACTCAAAAACTGAAGCTATTGAACTGCCGTAAATGTCATGAAATTTTGAGTTGAAACAACTTGCCAACGACATCGATAACTTTTAAGAAAGTCATCTTCTCTTTAATCTGAGTGGTGCGGTAAATAAGAAAAAACTGTCGATTCTGGTGCGAAGAAAATCCACAATTATTCATGAACTATCATTACAATCACCTAAATGAAGAGTTTGGTGTGGTTTTTGGTCTGGTAGAGTCGTCAGTCCGTATTTCTTTCGAAATGAAGCCATTGACACCGTTAATATCAATGGAGAGCGGTGATAACCAAATTTTTACGACCCCAATTGAAAAAAGTTGATTTTGACAACATCTGGTTCCAACAAGACGGGTCTACGTGTCATACAGAGCAGAACTTTTGCGAGAAAAGTTTGGAGATTCGATTACTTCAAGAAATTTTGACATTGAATGGCCTCCAAGAAGTTGTGATTTAACATTAACCATTCGACTACTTCTTGTAAGGTTATATACATTATAGGGTATTTGACTTTTACTTTTGAATGTTACAAACATCGTGGTAAACGTAATATGTTAGTCAAGATGCTGCCAAAAGACACTGATCACTAGAAACCTAATTTAAGTTTATAAGAACATATAATAAAATATAAAATGTTTAACAAATGAATTTTAATATTATTAAACTTTTTTCTTTACAGCTCTCAATCAATATGTCAGCACCGGTGGGTCCGGAACCAGCCACAATCATTTGTCCAACTTGTAATAAACAAGTAATCACTAGCGTGGACTATACATCATCCACGAAAACGCATTTGATAGCTTTGCTTTTATGTATTATCGGGTAGGTCTTAGTTCTATGAATAACATTTTTTTTTTTCGAATGATTAGTTTGAGTTCGAAAATCGTCGATAATTGCTGATCATTTAAAGCCATCTACATATTTGCATTGAAGAAGCTGGGCGGTTAGAAATTATATGTGGCAATGCCGAAGAGACTAAACCTAATTTCATGTTACTCCCAGTGCCTACATATTTGGGAGTCAATCTCACACATGATTTTAAATAGATAAAACCAAAAAAACATACAGATAACTTGGAAGCACAGATGAACCCAACCGGTTTTCATAAACTCTGAGCTCCTCCTACGACAAAGTATTTTTATTATTGCAAGCCTATGAACTAATTTTTCAAAACACTTCCAAAGAGTTCAGAAAAATATAAATCCATATAATTGTTGCACATTATTGGCAAATATTATGATTCATAATATTTATTTCCAGCTTTTGGCCGTGCGCTTGCTGCCTTTATTGCACAAAATGTGCTCGTAATGTCGAACATCGTTGCCCCTCATGCAACAGCTACATTGGAGTTTACGAACGTTGAAGTGGCTTATTAGCAACTAATAACCGTTTTTTTCAACGACATATACTATACTGTGTATATAAGCGTATATATTATGTATATAGGTATATATATAAACTTTTTATAATAATTTTTCAAAAATATTGAGATTGAGATTGAAATATTAAAAACTCGAATACAAGCTGGGAGGATCTTTTTAACGAAAAAGACCTATGTAGTTCTTTTCGAAGTCATTGACTGAAAAAATTTGTATCCGTAATATTGTTTATTAAAATTGTATCTGCCATATTTTTGTAATAAATGTTTATACTTTAACAAAAAACATTATCCGCTTCGTATTTATTCAATTAGCTTCCTATAAAGATAAGGTAGGTATGAAATGGTTTGAAGCTAGGTAGTTTAGGTTAAGTCGTAGGGTTGATACAAAAATGGAATTCTCTTAGACAGATATTTGTCCTTTGTGTTACTCAAAAGCTCTTTACATAACTTTATAGATCGATGAAGAGTTCTGAGCTCACGACAAAATCATTAAGGTGGTCGATATCAATTCCAACAACATCGCTGGGTGCACCAAAAATGTCCCTACCGCTATATTTCAATAACAGTGTGCCAAAAACCGGACAATAAAGAGAATGTTAAAAGATTATTCAACCTCGCCTTCCTCCCTACAGCTTTGGCAAACAGCGTCTGAAGAAATATTTAGTCGTATCTCGTATGTACCTATTGGATGTGTCCAATGAGAACATCTACAATTGGGGCGAGATTGACTTTACTGCCGTATAAGTACTTCGGAGAACCTTTTACGGTTCAATTTGAGCCAAAAAGATGTCGCAGTCGCATAAGCTTTTGGCTGTTAACCAGTGACTAGGTAATAAGTCTGTATGGCCAAGTCATCCATAAGTCCAGTGTTAGAACGGATGTGGACATCGGACAACCGACTCGCTAACAATCGGATGAAATCGGGGTGACTGTGCCCTTCCCAGCAAGCTCATCGCCTTTGCAATTTCGGGCGATTCCGCTTTGACCG
Organism: Bactrocera latifrons; assembly: GCF_001853355.1. Taxonomy (NCBI): domain Eukaryota; kingdom Metazoa; phylum Arthropoda; class Insecta; order Diptera; family Tephritidae; genus Bactrocera; species Bactrocera latifrons. Next base: position 80,920 of record NW_017536963.1, on the reverse strand, counting down.
GACACACATACAGTTCTAATATGGAAAAAGCGTAAAGCTCACTGCACCTTTTCTCCAACAACTTTCCGCGGACACAAGCCACTCGCAGGTATGTCAGCGAAGAAGGAACCGACAAGTGAAGGCCTCGCGATCCAATAGTCTATATTATAAGGAATGCAAATGAATTAGTAAAGAGTTTCAATGCGTTTCTGTCTACTAAAGGTAGGTAAGTAGCGAAGGTTTCCAAAAAAGTTTATCATGCTCTTGTTCCGATCTAATGGATAAAATTGTTAAACATAAAGAAATATTTCCCTTCATACTGAGAAGAAAAGTAAATGCCATCATCTCTGTCATAATAGTTTAGTAGCGGCTGGATGTTTGGAACTACATGTTTTCAAGACATCAATGGTTAGTATTGACTTAATTCTGGCAAATCCTGCTGGGTTTTTATAGGTTGGAGGAGAACTATAGATAAGTACAAGTTAAGATCTAAGAACTAATCAAAAAGCTAAAATTGAAGCTAATCAAACAAAAGCGACTTTTCAAAAAAAAGAGGTATTTTTTGTAAAAAAAAGAATCACTCATTATCAAAAATCGTCTTTCTTCCATCACTATAGCCAAAATATGGTAAGACTTTTTAATTTTAATTTCGTATAAAAACCCATTCGACGAAATATCTTTTTTCTATCTATCAGTGGCATTTGGGCCACTACTTAGACTACTTTGAGGGGGACGAAATTCAAAATGAATGAAGAATAAATTGAGAATTTCAAAACTATGAATAAAGTCTTATTATATTTTGCTCATAATACAAGCAGTATATCTAAGAACGTCTTGTGAAAATTTCAAATCGATCGTTTCTGACGTTTTGGAGAAACTTTCCTCAATGAATCTGAGAACAGTATTTCATTATACAAAGTTACAAAATTCATGATGCAAAATTATTATTATTATTATTATTATTATTTTTTTTTTTTTTTTTTTTTTTTTTTTTTGACTTCGCAAGTGGAAATAACTCTCTAAGAAACTCAACGTCCGTTATTTAGGTGTTCGGAAGAGAATTTTTGCATCACCTTATGGACTTTTAAGTGCTGGCTGTAGACGCTTTATAAGGAACGTCCATAAAGTTCTACAGGTATTTGATGCGACTGGCCGATTAAAAATTTAATTGTACTTGATCAGATGTCAGATTATGGTGCCATTAGCTATATTGGGAATTATCTTTTCTGAATATGTATCTAAACCTGAAACTCTATGTCATCGAATGCACCTTCTCTAAGTGTCAATTAAATCCAAGGTCAACACTAAAAAAGTTATTCCCCACCATTTCATTGATTTAAATTGTTTGCTGTGCTTTTGAAATGTTTTCTAAGATAACTTTGAAAGATAAAAGGATAAATGACAAAATTATAATTGCACACGAGAGACCTCGCATGCACTTTCATACTATTTCATTTATTTATATCTATATACATATATATATGTATAAGTGGATAAAATCTAAGTGCATATGTACATAATATACTCAGTCAGTATGTAAATGTATATGTGCATAAAGATAATCATAAATGGTGCCACGAATGCGAAGCCACCAATTCAATAGTTTTGAAACGTCCTTTGCGGGCGACGTGTTTATAACCGCATTATATTAAAATATTTTGGAGTAAGTAAACCTTTATTTAGTTATATAATGTTTACAAATTATTTGTTAAAATTATAAAAACAAATCCAAACTTTTAAATTTGTTTAAATTAAAAAAAAAAAAATAAAATATTTTTCAATTGAAAAAATATATTTTTTACTGTGGACTTAAGAACAGAATGTAAAAATCGAGCTTCGTACGAAAGAAGTTCATCTAAAAGTTAGTAAAACAAGAAGTAACGTTAACTTCGGAACCGAATAGAAAATAAAAATGATTTCGCACCAAGAAGTTAATTCTGACCGATCAGTTTGTAAGGCAACTAAAACAGGGAAATTTTTGTTATTATGAAAAACATAGATAAAAAGGAATTTCACGAGTTGATAAGAAAACAAATACGGATGAAGCAAAAACTTGGCGATGAGCTTGCAGACAGTGTCCCATGAAAATCAACCATCAAGGATTGCAATGTTAAGTTTAGACGTGGTGAAATTAACACCGTAACCGAAGAAATATTAAAATAACCCACTACATAATTTTGGATGACTGCACAGTGAAGTTGTTCGAAATAACTAACACCCAAAATATATCAAATGAGAGTGTACATTGTATCATTTACGAGAAAACGCTGAGCAAAATGGGTGCCAAGCGAGCACACTTTTGACCAAAAACAGCGACGAGTTGATGATTCGGAGCAGTGTTTAGAGATGTTCAAAAAACTCGAGTATTTGCATCGATATGTGACAATGGTTGAAGCATGGTTCCACTCCGAAGTCCAATCAACAATCATCCTAGTAGACTGCACACTATGAACTCGCTCCAAAGCGTGGTAAAATGAAACAATCGGCTGTCAAGTTTATGGCGTTTATAATTTGTGATACGCATTCAATAATTCTTATAGATTACGTTGAAAACAGAAAAACCAAGGAAGAAAAGAAAAGTAATGTATCACACAGACAATGCACCGTGTCGGAAGTCAGAGAAAGCTATGATGAAAATTCATAAATCGGTCTTAGAATTGCTTTCGCATTCATCGTATTCTCCAGATCTAACCACCAGCTACTATTTCCTGTCCTCAGATCGCCAAACAATGCTTGCTGGGGGAATATTATCATCACATGAAGAGGTGAGGCCTATTTTAAAGCAAACAAACAAATCGTACTACCAAAATGATATCTTGACAAAAGAAAAACTTTTCCATACAACGACTGAGAGCTAAAAACGTCGTTGCAAACTTAATATACCCCATTTAAGAAATCAAACTTCAACTGAAAGCAAAAGCAATATTACAAGATATAAAAAAATCTAAAATGTTTATGTATTTTTATAGCAAACAGCATAGAAGCAAAACTCAATTAAAATCATAAAAAGAAATAAAATATGTCAAAAATAAAGTAGAATTGATGGAGTGTTGCTATTCTAAGTTTACCGTAAATAATACATAGCATTCTATAGCAGACACAATGTTGGTATTATTAAATATCCAACAAATCTCTAAAACTAAACAGGAGCAGATCCCCTTCGAAAATAGTCTATTCTGATTTCCATTAGTTATAAAAATTTAAAAGCAAAACAAAAAGACTAAGAATATCGGTTAATATCAACTTATTAGTTTTTCGCTACTTCAACTTCTCTTCTACTTTTTTTTCCTTTGGCTCTTCGTTAACGAATATTTTACTACGCACTTGCAAATATCGGATAAACAAATATATTAAGTAAAAAACTCTCTTCTTATGGCGCGTCCATGAATGTGAATGACAGTAATCAGTGGTGAAAATGCCGATGACTAAAAGCAAATACGAGTAAAACATAATCATGCAAGCAATTTGGACAGTTTTTCCTTTCGGATTTTTCACATATATACTTAGTTGGTTGGTTGAAAGGGGAGCAACAGGAGCGTGGCCGCCATTATGAGCCCCATTAAGCTTCGAAATATGGCGACATGGCTACATTTCTTGCAAGGTGTGGCCGCAAACAAGGCGTGAAACCCAGTGAATTATAACCATAAGAACACATGTGGTATGTGTTCATTTATTTTGTTTGTCCTTAAAGAGCCGTTAGTTATTTATTGCGCTTTAAAGGAATGCAAATGACTAGTGGAATATACTATGTTTATTTTTATTTATTTATTTGAAAGAGAACTAATTATAAATAATTAATTCACTTGGAAGAATCAGCACTGGCTACTAGGGCCTTCGGATACTATGTTTAAAGGAGAAACGAATTATAAGGGTTCTGTCGGACTACTTTTTGACCTTGAACAGTGGGATGAAGGCTAAAGACAGATAGCAAATAAAAAAAATTTGGGAAATGGAGTCTTTCAGCGGGAACATTACACGAAGTTAAAATAGCTTAGCATAATTGTCAAATCTTATTAGGGCCCATTAATTTAGTTTTACACACGTCGATCAAATAACTAAAGCCTAAAGCAAAGTGTGACACCCCGCAGAAATACACATACTTCTTCAGAAATACACATAAAATTAGTATCTCTCAGTGAAAACAACAGCCAAATTGGGACTTATCGGGGCATGCACGGTTGCTAGCAATCGATATTAGTGGAGTCGACTGATGTTGTTGTAGACATCCAAATTACATGCGTAATGTAATATTTTTACCCAGTTGGTTTTCAGTGATGTTAGAAGCCAACAACGAAAGAAAATGAGCTCGCCAAAAAAACTTTCCTTCCAATAAACATTCAACTAAAAGTGAGTTTCATGGCTGAACAAAATTTTCTTGTCAGAATTCGACGTGCTTTATGGTCGTTCGCCTTCAATTCTTGCATATGTTAAATTTTGTAAGCCCTCAAACCAGGATCCAAAAAGCGCACCAAGTTCGTCTTTGAAGGATTTGTTAATAATTTTCTTTGATTGCAAGGTCTTCGAACATTATAGCTTCTTGCCAAAGGGTCAACGGTCAATCAAGAATATTATTTGTTATTTATTTGAAACGTATGAACCCCTGCCCACGCCACGTTGCTTGTGCGCGAATATTTGGCAAAAAATAACAGATTAAAGGTGCCGCAACTTTTTGTTCTCAAAAGGACCTACGAAAGAACGATGCTACTCTACTCTTGAATGGATAAAAACTTGATCGAAGGAACAGATGAACAGGAACATGAAAAATTAGGACTGGAAAAAACGCTGGCAGAAATGTACAATATCTGGCGCTGATAACTTTGAAGGGACAAAGTAGATATTCATGATTAATTCATGATTATTTAAACCAATGGTGGAATAGAAAGACACCAGAAAGTCAATTACTTTCGTCATCGTTGTCATTTTGGTATAGTATGTAATACCAAGTATACCTCAATATGGAATTAAATAGTCACAGTGTACAGAGCGATGATAAGATTTGTGAAGAGAATTAAAATCGCTTCAAATATTGGGACGTGCCGGTTTTTTCTATAATGTACACATTGATTGCTGTTATCGTTTATTGCTATGAGTTCAAGGTTCACGTAATTTCACAATCTCAATGACTAATTTGAAACATTAATGTTTGCAAATATTTTTTTGTCATTAATCGGCGCTGACGTAAAATGGAAATTAAATAAACAATATGAACTTATAAACAAAAATTAAAACTTTTTTACACTATACATAATTCCTCTATACTCGTAGATGTCTTTGGTACCATATGATACATGAGAAATCTAACAAACATAGTTTTTGAAGCTTATTCGTAAAAAAAGTTATATTAATATTTTTCCCAATCCTATGGCTATAATTTATAAAAATACTACACTACATAGGTAGCCTTTTATATTTATTTCCGGTTTTAGCAACTCTGGTGTTGCAACGTGGCAACTCAGAACTTTATCGTACAGTTGGACATTTATGATGATTGATGGTATCAATACTCAGAACTCTTTGCCATCCGAGCGCTATTTATTTTGTGTACAAATCGCGAACATTTTCGTGCGATTACTTTTCACAACTTTCGACGTGGACTAACTCAGCAACGTGCATTCATGAACTTAATTCAATTTCTGGCGATGAAGCTCCAGCAAGAATCAATGTTCATCAAACGTACGGAGAATACAATCGAGGTAGTGGGTCACTACAAGCCAAATTTCGTGAAGGTCGTCCAACATCAATTTTTGTTCGGGAAACTATTGATGATCGAACTTATACTGTCAGATCGTCATGTGGCCTATCGTAAGATTGAGACAACTACAAGCGGGACCAGCATATATCCCATATTCCAAGAACATTTGGCACAAAAAAAAACAATTTCATGTTGGATAAAGATAAGAGGCGTTCAAAAGGCATGATTTGGCGATACCTCAATCAGAGCGACAAAAGTGCTTCCACAATTGTTTCAAACGTATGTTAAAGTGTATAGATCTTAACAGAGTATATTTCGAAAAACAATAAAGCAGTTACCGATGATTGGTATTTGTTACTGTTCTCCAATCTCGAAATAATAAAGGCAACTCACGTTTAAGGAAAAAATTATTACTAAAATTGCATTCATTAAAGCACTTGACTTTACATCATAATAAGTAACTGGCAAACTCTAATAAATGTTAAAAAAAAGAAAACAAACAGTTTGCTTAATTACTTTTTGCGCGAATGTAATCAGCAATAAAATCACGCTATTTTAATGTAAATAATGAAAAAATCAATTTCTAACATACTAAGTGCATTATTACCTTGAAATTTTTCAGGATCATGAAAAAATCCGAAAAATCGTGTCTGAAAACAATTACACACACAAGTTTAAAACTACATAGCGAAATTTTTGAAAAATATATATATGAAAAATATAATATAAATTCGTATTTAGATATACGAGATTTTCAATTTCGGCTTCTACATGATTGAAACCTGAAAAAAAAGTTCGCTAAACTAACCGGTGATCCAATCCACGTTTATAAAGAATGTGTTACTCGCACTTCACACAAGTTATGATTGCCATAATCAGCGTACTGAGTGTACTAATCGCAGCACCATCACCCATCTTGAGACCCAGCATTCGTTATTAGATAATATTCGACCGAATAGACGACGTCCGGTACTCAGTGAAGAAAATGCTTGTATAGCAGCCGTAATTGAGGGTGTACATGAAGACCGTGGAGAGTCGATTCGGCGTCATTCGCTTCAATTCAGACTGACGTATGTAACGACTTGTCGAGATCTAGCATTGCAATCGTACCAAATACCGATTGCGCAAGCTCCTGAAATGTTGCAAGAAGATCCGACGTGTTCGCACCAGATTTTGTTGAGCGATGAGTCCCATTTTAAGCTCAATGAGTATGTATGTAAACAAGCAACAAGTGTAACGCATTTGGGACGAAGAGCAATCTAAAGATACTCAAGAGCTACCATTTCATACAGGAAAAACAACGATTTGGTGTGTTTTGTGGGCCGGTGCAATCGTCGGTCCATATTTCTTCAAAAATGATGTCGGTGAGAACATAACCGTCAATGGCGACCGTTATCGCGCCATGATAACCAACTATTTGAGGCCTGTAATTGAAGCTCGACATTTGGTTTGAAAAAGAAGAAGCCACTTCCCACACATCGTTTCAAACAATGGATTTATTGCGAGAATACTTCGGTGAGCAAATGATTTCACGTTTTGGGCCGGTCCATTGGTCGCCAAGATTATGTGATATCACACCGTTAGACTTTTTCCTGTGAGGATATGTAAAGTCTAAAGTATATGCCTGGGAGCAAAACCTCCCGCGTGTCAATTGTTAGTTACAGTCGACATGCTCGAACGAGACAACCGCCAACAAATTAAATAGATAATCTTCAAAAAATAAATGCCGAAGAATGTTGATTTAAATAACAAAGAACATTCGCCATTAAATTTGAAGTTACTGTGTTTTTGTTTGAAAAAATAGGGAATCCCGGATAATCGCTTTGAAGGTATTCTTCACACAATGACATACGGTCAAATTCGGTCATATTTAAAAACCGGTAGGTCAAATTTTATATGATAACTCTTCGAATTATCACCGTAGCAAATTCAAAAATGCTGTTGGGGAAAACTGATTGAGCTTATTGAACTAAACGGCTACACTTAAAAGATTCGCTCAACTCAAAAACTATTTGAGTTATTGGAAAAAATCGGTTTTATTCAAAATTACTCTATAAGTGTGCCACTTAAATGCTGCTAAATTAAATTAAATAACAATAGAATTCATGAATATTACACATAATATTCAAACTTTTCTCTTTTCAATGTCAACCACAGTTCCACTTGTTGTTTCACCGTATCATTTTGAGTAATGTTACCACCACTTGGCCCAATACCCTGCAATTTGAGCTGCCCGAATTGCTCCAAGCAAGTGACATCGCGTATGGAATACAGATCTTCGACAAAATCGCATATTATTGCTTTACTACTGGCTGGAATGCTGTGAGTATTATTACTATAACATATTGAAACATAATTAAATTTTTACAGAAGATTTTACTATTAAGTTATTTAGTTTAACAGAAGCTTAAAGCTGTTACATAACGGGAATTGCATTATCGAAAGATTGATCTTATTGAGTTTGGTAATTTTGTAAAATAGTCTAATTTTAGATAAGCTTAGTTCATCGTGATGTGCCTAACATAACCTCTAATATCCAGAAAAGCACTTGATACCAATTTGGAAAAAAGCACACAAATGAACTCAAGAATTAACAACCCCAAAATATCGGGATCCAGAAATAATAAACAAGTCACGAAAATACCGAAATACCGAGTAACAATCCCGAAATAATAAAAAAATGTGTACGGAAAACATAGAATTCAAATTAAAGCAAAAAACCAATACAATTGAGCACAATAAATAACAATCTCGAAATATGACAAAGTAGTACTTTCGGCATTAAAATTAATTCGTGTTTTTCCTGGCATGTCTCCATAATACCTCATAAACAAATAGATTTTAGTAGTTTTATCTTTTTGTCAAAATCAAATTAAACTCAAGACGCATACCTCACTAAATACTAACCAATAATCTAGGTATATTCAGGTGTGTTCCCAAAGTTTGTTTAAAGAAAGTTTAATGGCTAAAATCATTTGCTAAAACACTCTCCAAAAAAACTCCAGTAGAGGTCGGAGACTCACGGATTTAAATTCACACTATTTATGAAAGTTCTCAACAAAATAAAATACTGTTCGAAGCACTTAATAATCGCAATATATAACATTTTTTAATTTGAATTTATTTATAGAAATATATTAAGTTGTCAAAAAAGTCTTGCGGTATTTTTATTGAATTTTCAATTGTTCATAAAATTTTTTTTTGATGACTCATGCCCAGCTCTTGACCGATGCTACGGCTGCTACTATGGCGGCCGCATCTTCGACCACCTCTACACCAGAACGAAAATGTTGAAACCATCGTTGTACGGTGGAAATGGAAACTGTATCGGGTCCATAAACGGCACAACTTTTATTGGCGGCTTGAGATGCATTTTTGCCTTTATCGTAGTAGTATTGTAAAATATGCCGTATTTTTTCTTTATTTTGCTCCATGTTTGCGACGCTATAACTCACGAACGACTTAAAATAAACAACAATTAATGAAACACGTTTAGCGCGTGAAATGAGCTTTCCAAAAAGGTATAGCATGACCCGATGCGACGAATAAAACTAGAACTACGCCAACTAGCGAAAATACCGCAAGACTTTTTTGACAAACATATTTCACAGTACGCAACACGGAACACCCTAATATATAATTTAGTCACACCTTATCACACTATATAAAAATATTTATAAGCATGAGTTTCTAAATACTAACGCTCTTACTCTTTACTTCTAGCTGCCTACCTTGCGCCTGCGCTGTGTACTGCACGGATTGCGCACGAAATGTGGAGCACTACTGCCCATCTTGTAATGCTTTTTTGGGTGTATATGACCGCTGAGTAGATTTTGATAAAATGCTGAAGTGAATTTTACCTAAGAAGGATATTAAACAAAATTGGAAATTTGAACCCGAAATATTTTTTCCCAATAAAAAAGACACAAATTTTTGAAACTTACTGATATTTAATACTATATGTATATACTGATTATAAAAATTTATAAAAAAAAACTATTTTAAATAGATATTAAAATATCTCGAAAGACATCGATAGATAAGCATTATTAATCTTTCGTAAGTTGACTGTAATATTTTTCCTTGACTAACTAGAAAATCGATAAAAAAAGTGTAGTCAACACGAAATGCCGAAAATATTTATTGACTTATATAACTTTGTTATTTTTGGTTATGAGTTTTTCGTTATGCTTCTAAAATTATGCACATTTTTAAAGAAATTTAAAAATTCAGCATAAAACACTTACAAATTTAAAGCTTAATCTTAAAATTAGGATGACTTCATTCATTTGCGAAAAAATATATTAATCTGATGTGGTCAACTTATATTTTTCTGTTATATTTTAATAAATAACAATAAACAAATACGATTTGCACAAGCAAACAAATTCTTGTACTCCTCATTGTGCATTCCAGATGGATCAGCAGAATTTATTTTTTTAAATATGTCCCTATAGTGAAGTTCGAAAAATGTCAGGACCGAAATATTTGAAATATCAAAGGTCGGGCTTCCTTAGTTACTACTATGGGAAAAATATTTTTTTACTAAGTTGGTATCACAGGCAATTCATGAAACATGTTATTACTAGCGATAAGTCTTCAATTTACACTTAAAACCTAGAAACAGACGATCAATCGGCCGAATATCGTGGTAAAGGTGAGCAAAGCAAAGAAAACAGTTCAGGGTTCGATTCGTCATATCACTGATCACTATTTTTAAGATCTTCTTTCTTTTGTGAATAAGAACAAACTTTTTTAGTTTATTTCAAGAAAGAATAGAAAATGATTACCTCATTAATAATCTCCCTAACTAAATTAGCTCCATTTTCCGCTAGTTTATTTGCTAAATAACAGCTGTTTTTTTCGGTTCGAAATTTTCCACGTTTTGGCTAATCAAAGACATTATTAATTGAATTAACTTTTCCCGAGGCAAGCAAGGTTTCAAAATGACATTCTCTTGAAGAGCTACTTGTCGAAATCGTCTGACAACTGCAAACGTCGTTTGTAACTGCAAACTATTTTAAACATTTTGTTCACATCAAGACCTTTTCCTGTTTTCGAAAATTGTTGACCAGGTGATTTTTTCTTACAAAAATACAAAAAGCAATTTTGGCCTGGTTTGTGAAGATATAAAACTCGTCCGCTTTCCTCAAAAGACATAACCAGTCATAAACTTTTGAAAAACGAGTGTCGAAGACCGAAGAAACGATTTATATAGGTACAAATATTGCTATGAATTTTCGAGATCCATAAATTGATGCACTAATCAGTTCTTCCTAGTTTGAAATCGACTGGAATTAGGTTTCGTCGACCTACCTAGGATACAAAATATAAATACTAACATATTGCCTTTGGATATGGTACAATCTTCAATTAGAAAGATATCTCGCTAAATGTTTTGAAATTTCGCTTTGGAGCGCCTGATTTGATATACGAAAAGGGAGGTGTCAAATTATTATAGATGTCAGTGATCGCGGTCCTTTATTGTTCGGGATACCCGAATTTCTTCCGACCGGATAAACTGTCAACGAGGAATGATATTTGAGTATTTGACGTAGATTGCGCGAGGCCATTCGTCAAAAGATGCCGGAATTATGAGCCGGCTATTCAGCAAACTCAAACGACCACTCCGGGAAAGCCATTTTGAGTTAATTGAAGACATTAAATGTGAAACGCTACACGCATTCACGGCTATTCCGGAAATTGACTTGAACAACTGTTTTGAGGATTGGAAAAAACGTTGGCACAAGTGTGTAAGGACTTTGAGAGGGACAACAATGATTTTGAAAAATTAATTAAGAATTTTTAAATTATGTAGAAGTAAGACTTACTTTTTTTTTTGTTCAAAGTAGTATCTACTATATGTAGGTTTCTAAAAGTTTTGATCGATTCGATATTTATGGGATTGTTTTGATTATAGTAAAAAAGTAAAGTCACCCAGTTAAATTCCATAATGGAGAGTATGTAGATATCTCTTTGGTATAACTTCCAAATGGTTTTTACCACATGTTTGTACGATTCGTCTCTCCGCAAGCTTTGCCGAATCGTAAAGACTATTTGATACGATTTACTATTAGCAAATCTTCTAAAGTCCCAAGAGTTGTATTTAGTAGAATTGATCCATCTGAAGATTCATGCGAATAGTTTTTTTTAGAAATACTGTCTACTAAATTGTTCACTTTTTATAGATATCTGTTTGTCTGACAATGTATCTGCACAAAATTTGGCATGAATTATTATTTAAGGCAGTGTATATCTCTACGAAACGCGCCGGAGGAAGCAGAGGAAGAGGTAGATCTACACTCCGTTGTGGAGAAGGACCTGGCTTCGCAATCTCCAACTGGCGCCACCTTGCGAAAAGAAGAAACGACTGGTGCGCTGTTGATAACTTGCGTAAGCGGTTTCTACGCCGGTAATAAGGAAGAAATATAATATCACCGAAGAAATTACTCAGATGGAGTTCCAGGCATCCGAAATTAACGTTTTTGCTTGTTTAYTTTTAAATTGGCTCCTTTTGATTCTTTAAATATGCAAAAGTATATGCTAGTACAATATATGCTATAGTCGATATACTTCTAAGGAGCGTGCGTATAGTTCTATTATTCAGGCCAGTGTTTGCGAAGACCGCTATTTGTCGATTCCAAGACGTTCTCAAGATTTGCGACTGTCTCAAACACAACCGTCCGGATTTAAAGGAAGGTTTCTAGCTTAAATTCATATAAAACAAGAAAAAACGTTAACTTCGGTTGCACCGAAGCTAAATACCCTTCACAATTGCATTTCTGTTAGTAACTATGTGTTCAGTTTGTACGGAAGCTWTATGCTATAGTTATCCAATGATATATATGTACCAAATTTCGTGAATATATGTATCTTGTCAAATGTGTAAGTTGTCCATACAAGAACTTGATTTCGATCGTTCAGTTTGTATGGCAGCCATATGCTATACTTAACCGATCTGAACAATTTCTTCGTAGATTACATTGTTGCCTTGGAAAATAATACATACCAAATTTCGTGAATATATCTTGTCAAATGTGAAAGTTAAACGTTGTGAATCTGCACATTTTGCCTTCGAACAACTTGAAATGATAACGAGCTTTTTAAGAAAATCATCTGTTTCATTAACTCACTTTCATCTGAGTAGTGCGGCAAATAAACAAAACTGTCGAATCTACAAATTATTCAACTTTGTTATTCTCATTAAATAAAAATAAAAAATAAACAAAAAAAAACATTTGAATTTCCTTAATAATTTGTGTGTGTTTTTTAGCCCTGAACGTGCTTTGTTTGTCGATTCGAGTAACCATCATCGTGTAAAGAACGGTAGAAAGTATTAAAACATTATCAAAAGAAAGCGAGCGGAGCACAGAAAGTTTAAAAAGCCGAAATGACGTTTTTAAACGAAATTCCAGTATAAGTGTAACGAACAAAAATAAACGAGAAATAAATATAACATCTAAGCTTATACATCAAATCAGATAACGCAAAAAGCTTGCATGTTGATACTTACATATATACAAACAAAATAGTTGGCAACGCTGCGCCACGGGCTTCTCATTTCTAGAATCAACGAGAGCCTTCGCAAAAGCGCAGTGATAAGCATTGTACAAGCTTATGAATCATTCGTCAATGGAGCTAACAGCTGCTAAGCGAAGCCGAGCAACAGTCAAGCGTTGGCAACGAACAGAAACGCACGCGAAGTTGAAAGAAACTCCAAACGAAAAGCGGCAAAAATATAAGTAAATATAGAAACAGTGCAAAACCAACAGCTGATAATTCTTCTTAGATAAAAAATCGGAATAACAAAAGCAAAAACAAATATATTGACATTTGGTGTACGTGTCAAAAATTAAAGCAGAAAGTTGTTTGTGTATTGCAAATACAAGTCAAGTGTTGAAGTTCAAGAATTCGACAGCAATTAAGTAATTGTTTTAATTACATACATCAACAACATCAAAAAGAATAACAGTAACAAGTTAATTAATCAGCTCATCATTGCGATGGAGAAATCAGGTCCACCCGTCAATTATCCGCGTATGCCCGCCGGGATGCAGGAGGCTACACACAGCGGCTACGTCGATCAGGCACCGGCCGCACCGCCGTCCTATGAACAGGCCATTCACACCGCGCCCTATCCACCAGTGCAGGTGTTGCCCACACCAAGCAGCACTTCCGACGCCGCCAACCGCCCGCCCACACAGCAACAACAACCAGCACAAGCACGCACGAATAAAACAACAACAACTACTGGTGGTTTTGGCGCTGGCGCACAACACACCTATGGCGGCAGCACACAGTACGGCGCCACCAGCATGGGCGGCGCTGGCGGGAGCGGCGGTGTACCGCCAACACATCACGCTTACATGCCGAGCGCGTCAGGCACGACGCAGCCGATGGTACAACAACCTGTTGTAATCATACAACGTAAGTACGACTTGCTGGAAATGTGAATCACACGGTTGTCAGTGCAGAAGAGAATTGTGGCTTGATGCAATTTGATATTTTCCGAACAATAAAACAGTTGGGAACCCGTTGACAAATCGTTAATGTGTTCAATGAAATATGTTGCTACTGAGTATAATAGTTTTGTGCCCCTAACGGTTGTTCGTATCACCTCCAAATAATCGAGAAGATATACTATAGGTATTTAGATATATACATATATAAGTAAATAATAAATATATAAATATATATCAGTGAATGTCTTCGTGCAGGCAATGAAGTGAGTAAAATTAAAACATCATCATCATCTTATGACCAGAAATTATCTCAATCGGGGCCAAGGGTGTTCAAACGCCATGATGCCGAATAGTATGTCGACCGGATATATAGTTGACTTTTGACCGAACATATCGGCCAATGTGTGAGGTATATAATGAAAGATAAAAACAATTAATTAAAAGGCATAGAGAATTAATTCTTGAAAAGAGTATTCTGTGGGTCAAAAATGGGTTGAGCTGCCATGTTTATAATATAAAGATTTTCGAACTTCCGACTGACTTTATACCGCATATATTGGCCAGTATGTGTGAAAGTGTGTTTTAGAATTTATATTTGTTTCTAAAATGGATAAAATCGAGTGAAATCTTTACCCAGCCCCTATATAACTAACATCAGAGTTTTCGAACATATCGCTGACTTTACTCAATATAGATTGGTAATGGCTTGTGGGGGACCTTAATAAAATACAGGGAGCACTTTATTGGTAGTTTTTATGTTAGTAGCATGTAAAATAGATAAAAATCAAGTCGATTCTTCCTCAACTCCCATATCAAAGAGATTACATGGGTTTCCTCGAGTAAACAAACAGCCCTTTTTTTAAATTTTTTTCTCAGATAAAAAAAATGTACTATTTAACTATATTTTTTTTATTGCTACAAACACACACTAGTAACAAAGAAATTGTGAAATTTTCGGAAAAAAATATATGCGGCGCCATTTCCGGTGATCCCTCCGAAAAAAAAATGTGCACGCCTTGGCAGGTTAACTCCTTACAGGATCGTCTAAAGCGCAAAAAAGTAAAAACATTAACGTAAAACTTTGACGAAGATAAACAAATTAAAATTTTGTTTTTGTCGGACTATTTTACAGAAAAGTGAAAATTTTGCAAAATTTCTTTTAAAAGTCGCAATCGAAAAAAAATCATTCGTCCAAGTCTCTAAGAACTGCATCTCAAAGATCTGTGTAAAATTTCATGAAGAACGTTGAGTAGTTCTCGAGGAAAACGCGTTTGAAGATGGCGCACTTAGCCTAGCTAGCTTCTCAAGACTGTATTTCCGAAACTATTACTCGGATCAACTTGAAAATTAAGGACAATATGCTAGAAGTGTTGTAAAATTTTTTTTAAATTGTAAAAACTGTAAATCCGTAATTGCAATTTTATTCTCCCTAAAAATATTATGTTTCTAAAAGTTTTTGGTTAAAATAGCATATTTAAAGACTGATTATTCTTATCACTTTCCACTGTAGACTCTAATAGTAATGATAGTATAATCAACAGCTTAAAAATATAGACATACACACAACACATCCGTTCGCATGCATTAACAGTACATGCAAATAATCGTATAAGACAGACGCAACGCATTATGCCTTTTGTTCTCAAAGTTTGCTCCGAAACGGACACTTGATTGCATTTTAAGAACGTCAATGACATTTCAGTTGAAAACCCACAAAACGGTTGGTATTACTTTTAATTATTTTTTATGTATTTTATTATTATTTTGTTTTGCTTATGGGAACATATTATATTGTTAGTCATAAGTGTATGGAAACCATGCAATTTTTAAATTTCTATATTTTTAAAAATCAATTGAAAAACGCACTAAGAATCAATGCAGTATACGACGGTGCATTATCGTGGTGCAAAGACAAAAAGTTGTCAGTCCATAATTCCAACCTTTGTACACGAATGACTTCGCGCAAACGACGCATAACACTCAAAAAGTGTTCCTTCTTGACAGTTTTTCCGGTCGGAAGGAAGTCGGAGTTCACCACACCTCGATAATCGAAGAAAACTGTCAAAATAACCACGACTTTTAAATGATTTGATTTTTTTTTTGAAATGGTATTTGGCCGATAGATCAACTGTTTCCGTCTCATAAGCATAGATCTAAGGTTCATCGCCAGTAATAATAGTTTTCATGACATTCTGATAGTCGGAACTGACGTTAACGCAACGCTGTTTTTTGACAAAATTTAATGACTTTAGAACCAGTCGAGCTTTCACTCTTCTTAGGCCCAAATTATCTTTCAAAATGGTTTTACTGGTAATTTCGATATTTCAACGATGCCAGTAAGTCCGCTTTCTGTTAATCGTCGATTTAAGGACGCATATATCGATAGATTCACATGAAGTTCTAGAGGTCTCTAAACATTGCTAACAGTGAATAAAATACTAACTGAGAAATCGATAATTTCTTTTGATTCCTTTCATCTTCGCATCATATTTACACCCTTAGCGGAGTGTATTAAATTTGCAAAAAATTTTATAACATCCCAAAAGGAAACGTCGAAGATTCTATAAAATATATAACAAATATAGTAGGGATATGTACCACAAATCTGATCAGCATGATGAGCTGAGTCAATTTAGCCATGTCCATCTCTTCGCCTGTCTTTATATGCGCAAACTACTCCTCCAGTTTTTGAGATATCAATTTGATATTTTGCACACGTTCTTTATTTCGGAAGTATAATTGGTCAAAACCGCTTATATTGGACTACTATAGCATATTGCTGTCGTATACTGCCAGTTCAAACTAAAGATAAGATATTTTGTTATAGGCAATCCACCTATGTTGGTTATTATGGCTTCGCAACCGAAGCTACTGTTTTTCATGTTTCCTTTTGGGTAGATACGCACATAATAGTACATATGTACGTTTTGAAAGCATCTTTCACATGCGTATGTGCTAACATAAATATTTAATTTCCTCGGAAGCAAGTGTAGGCAGAAGTAACTCAATACATTTGCTTTGTTTCCAGAACAAAGTGATTGTCAGGTGAAAATATGTATGTATGTAAACAAAGAGTTAGCGAAATATAGACGTGGAGATGTGTGCTAGGCATTACTCAATGCAAAATAGAAAGGTGTCGTTGGCTTTTGTTAGCCGGAAAATGGTGAAACTTAAGACGATCGACAATGAGTTAAGAACAAGTGTAGGGAAGAGGGAAGTACACAGTTATAAAGCAATTTATTCATAGACCTTCTGAGATAAGAATATTTTATTATAATATAATAATTGTATAAATTCTTAATGATCCATCTAGCGCAATAGTAGGGTAGAAACTTGACTTTTTCTCAACTTGGTCATATTAAAAGATATCATCCAATGTTTTCGAATGCAATATGTTTTTGTAATATAAAAATATAAATATTTAATTTTTTTCACCTTCAAATTGGTCTCCGCCAGATATAATACGCTTATGTAAACGATTTGTCCAGTCATCGAAACACTTTTCATAAGCACTTTTTGGAATGGTCTACAGCTCCTTCTGCGACTTTTATATTATCTCTTCGATCGACTGAAATCGGATTCCACCAAGCGACTAATTCAGTATGGGGAAGAAGGAAAAATCACACAGAGCCAACTCTGGTGAATACGGTTCTTCTTTCTAATACTTTCTCATAACAGTGTATCTTATTGCATTGGTCAATCTGTAAGTTTCTTAACTTGCGAATTGGAAATTATTAAATGTTCAGTTATACCCGACCTTAGCGCTTAAATAAAGATATTAAAATGAAATTTGGCACAAAGGATCGCATTAGAGAGGGGCATATTTGGACGTAATTTTTTTGGAAAAGTGGGCGTGGCCCCGCCCCTACTAAGTTTTTTGCACATATCTCGGAAACTATTATAGCTATATTAACCAAACTATATAGAGTCGTTTCCCTCAGGCATTTCCATATACAGTGCAAAAATGGAAGAAATCGGATAATAACCACGCCCACCTCCCATACAAAGGTTATGTTGAAAATCACTAAAAGTGTGTTAACCGACTAACGTCAGAAACACTAAATTTTACGGAAGAAATGTCAGAAGGAAGCTGCATCCAGGCTTYTTTTAAAAATTGAAAATGGGCGTGGCGTCGCCCACTTATGGACCAAAAACCATATCTCAGGAAGTACTCCACCGATTTCAATGAAATTCAGTATATAATATTTTCTTAACACCCTGATGACATGTACCAAATATTTGTGAAATCGGTCAAAACCACGCCTGAAATCTCGATTATCACTTTATCATGCGAGAGTATAAAATGTTCGGTGACACCCGAACTTAGCCCTTCCTTACTTGTTTTAAGCTTAATTCATTGTATATAATGTGATGATAGATTACCCTTCCAAGAATATTAAAAATTTAAAGAGAATCTGAGTCATATATCTCAATGAAATAAAGTATAAAATAATGACGCGAATACAGACTCACGTCTACGTCAAACCATTGACGTCAGGTATTATAAAACCTTCATTGACAAATATCTGCCTGAGCTCTTTTCCTCTGATGCAGCTGCAGCACTTTAATCATAAAATTATTTTCATGAGATAATCTTGTATTAGGTTAACAACGCGTCTTTCAAAAGATTTTTTACGTTGGCTGTGTACAATATCAACATAAAAACTATAAAAAAGGAGATTATTATGACAGATTAATAAGTAAATTTATTCGATTCAAAAACACAATTTATACCAAAATTGCTTACCAACATTTCAGAAGCTAAGCTAACTAGATAATTTTGTCACGAATATTCTATATATTGAGAATTATATACTTGTATATTACATAGTTTTTAATTAATTAAAAATTTGAAGTTGTAATAAGGATAACCTTGACTGAATGCAAAAATTAATGAATTTTTTTTTTTTTTTTTTTTTTTTTTTTTTTTTTTTTTTTTTTTTTTTTTTTTTTTTTTTTTTTTTTTTTTTTTTTTTTTTTTTTTTTTTTGCAGAACAAGCTATTTTGCCCTTGGGGCCGGAGCCAACATTCATCACATGTCCAGGCTGTCACGTTACAAAGCTGACACGCATCGGCTATGAACCGAATGCCAGGACACATTTAATGGCGGCGATACTGTGTATTGTGGGGTAAGAAAATATGAAAAAAAAAATTAAAAACATTGGGTAAAAAAATAATAAATGAAATCAAAATAAGAAAAAATAAATAAACTATGAAAACAGTGTATTAAAATAAAGAAAAAAGAATTCAAGTAACATAAAATGAACATAAATACAACTAGGTAATATTAAAATGAACTAAAATAAAGTTCTTTTATAATAATATAAATAAAATCAAATGAAGTAAAATAAATTAAAAATAATAAATTAAACTCAGTAAAGTAAGCAAAAATAAATCAAATAATTTTTAAATAAATTCAATTAAACAACACTGAATTAAATATTAAAATGAAAAAAAAAAAAAAAATTATCTGGATGGTTTTAAAATACGGTTTTTAAATACGATATCATATTGCTGCAAAAATTGGACGAAAGCCGCTCGGCTGGAATTTATTTGAGTCAGCGCAGGCGGTCACTTGCTCGAACTCATTTTCTTTAACATATTGGCGGTCCCCTATCTTTATATTGAAGCTAAACTATTGACAATGATATCAGATTTTATACGTTTTAAATCTTTTTGAAAACCACATGTCCAAAAAAACACCCTTAATTTTGATAATGCTGACTTAAGTGCGACCGCCTGTTGCCCCTCATACTTTGATTTCTCCTACCAAGCTTTAAACAAACCCACCATAATGAAACAATTGAGCCAGTTTGAATGTTTTATTAATAAACTAAATTGAATTTTTTATAAGATATTTGTATAAACAATCAGAAAACCATTCATTAAATCGTACTTTCAAGGAAATATCAGCTAAATTCATGAAGACTGTAAAATAGCAATCAATATTTAATATGAGTAGTTTGTATTCAAAAACTCGTGCAAATAATGATCGAATGACACGTAGCTAAATTAATAGATTTTCTGATAACACCACAGGTGGCTCCAACTAAGCTGTCGGTATGTCAATCAGCTGAGTCAGCTAATAGCTAAGCTTAAGGTATAAATTAACTTAACGTAGATGTTGTTCAAACGTACTTAGTTCTAAAAAATTATGTTTGACAAGAGTTGAGAAAGTACAGACCTTTCTTTGCAAAAGCTTTAGTGAGAATTTTGAATTGAAAAAATTGCAACATAAAATGATATTTCGTACTTTATAATTATATGATTTAAAACGTATTAATATTTTTTTTAATTTATGAAGCATTAAAATGATCAACCATTTTTTTAAGTCTCCATTATGGTTTTCAACCCAATTGCATTTTGGTTGAAGTTTTGAAATTCGGATTTATTGATTTCAACTCAACCTCTTAAAAGTTTCGTTTGAAGGGTTGTCAAACTTTAACTTTTATGTGTATATTACAGTTATCAACTGTGTCCCGCCGGGGTCTATAAAGATATCTATATAACTATATAACTAAGCAATATAACATTAATTTGGCAATTAGTTAATTGATTCAAAGATAATAAAATTTTACTCGAGAAAAAATTTGTATTTATACATTGTGAAAAAAGAACGCGGAAATTGTAATTTGCTCAAGCCAGTGCATCCTGGTATTCTAAATTTTGTATTTCTAACCAAATTTCGTGTGCGAATCATTGCGAATGTTGAAAAGGGCTTACGGTGATTCAGTTTTATCTAATCACAAACTTCAAAGACGATTGAGAAGTCGTTGGAGACAAGCCTCGTTTTGTATGACCTTCGACCTCTTCAACTGAAATTAAAAAAGTGAAGGATATGGTGCTTGAAAAAATTCTTTCAGGTGTTAAAGGGATGGCAAGAGAGTTCAACATCTATCGCGAGTCCGTTGAAATGATTTTGGTGGATATTTTGGGTATGAAACGTAAACAAGTTCTGCTTGATCGTGCAAATACCGATCCCACATTCCTTGAGAGCATTACAACTGCCGCTAAGACATTAGTTGAGTTTGACACGCAATTAAGTCAACAATATTCGTAATGGTGGGGAATAAACAAGACGAAAATGATGAAAAATGTTTCGAGGACAAATCACCAGATGAGATTACTTTGAAGGCAACAAAATAAATATTGAGGAATAATTACATATTTTGCGTTTCAATTACAATTTCCGATTGTTACTATGTATCATTTACTCAGTACTAATTTAGATAATTTACTAATGGAATAATAACTTGAATAATACAAAACTTTACAAAAATTACTTTCTGGGAATGAGACGGCTCATTTATATAAGTAGTAATTAAATTGCGCATTTTAGTTCTGTAAATTGCGAACAATTCCATGTCTCTGTATAAATGAATTTCCCTGCACAAGTATTGCATTATTCCGCAGCACTATGGCGTACCAGGCAATACAAATTTCTTATCGAAAAACCCTCAGTTATATAATTAATACTTTGTTTGCTTGATAAATATGCGCATTATTTGTATCGGATAAAAGCCCATACACTCACACATTCATATGTATATATATTATAAATGTAAAAAATTATATATTACGGCAGATATTTGCTGCTAGCACCAGACATATGTTTGCATTGCGATATGGAAAACTGAAAAAAATTAGCAAATAAAATAAAAAATTATATGTGTATACTAAAAAGATAAAATTTAGATAATTTTGTTTTTGTTCATTATTTACTTTCAGCTTATGGTGTTGCGTCTGTTTGCCCTACTGTGCGGAGAGTTGCATGAGCACCAACCATTACTGTGGTAATTGCAATAAATACCTGGGCACCTACAATGGCGGCGGGTTCTGATGGGCTGGAGTCGCAAGTAAGCACACTCGCCACATATGTTGACCTTCGACACTCGACACTCGCCACGAAGCTTTTTAAAACACTTTATATACATTTATATGTAGTACAGTATATACATATGCATATTAATTTATTGTTGAACGATGAAAATTTAAATTAACTTCAACAGTGTAAAATTATACCAAGAATGTGTAAAAGTTTTAACTAAACTATTATTTATTAACTGAAAAATATATATACATAAGCTTTAAATATATTTTAAAGCACTCGAAACTGAAAATGTGTATGTGCATATATTTTTTGAAATAATAGTTGAAAATTAAGGTCATTTCTTTATGTATTTAAACATTTTACTTGACATATAAGTATAATTAAATTTATTTTTGTCATGTTATGCAAATATATGTAGCTGTCCACTTTTTATGCCTTTATGAGTGATTCAGTACTACTTGGACATTAAATTAAAGACACAGCAAAAGTTTTACAATGGAACACATTATTTATGATTAATCTGCATTAAAGACAAAAAAAGTACTATTTTTTGAATAAAGTCACAATATAACAAAAATTATAACACAGCGCCACCTGTTGTAAGCTTCGAGTACAATTTAATGAAAATGTCGAGGCAGGAGACAATAAATATGAGATAACTTTCTAAAATACACTACCGTTATCTGATCGAATTTTCGCTGCGCATGTCCTGACCTTCTGTTTATGTCGCTGCAGAGTGCCGAAAAAAGAAGTATGTGTTTAGACCCCGACTGTGAGTATAAAACTTATTTTAGGATTCCGTAACCGGAATAAGTTTCCAACAAATTTGGAATCTGGAAAAAATCTCAAATTTTTTGCTGAAACTTTCATACAAAAGCTCGAGAAAGTTCTACGAAATTTTTAAATCACTCTCAGGAATAAAATTTAAATTTTTTTGTTTAAACTTGAATGCAAAAGCTCGTGAAAGTTATGAGAATTTTTTGAATCACTTTTTGAAAAAGTTTTTTGTGTTGGAGGAATGTTGTTTTTTTTTTTGTTTTTTGAATCAACTTTTGTTGTGAAAAAAATGCATGAGAACGAACATCACGTATTGGTAAAATGTGGTTTTCAAAGGAGAAAAATACAGTAAAACAAAACCTTGGCTTTTTGACGAGTTTCCGTATACTGATACAGCAAACTCTACCATTAAGAATTGGTATGCAAAGTTGAGACGTGGTGAAATGAGCACTGAAGACGATGAACACAGTGAACGATCAAAAGTTGTTACTGAAAGCTCTGTTCAAAGTGGATACCGCGTGACCTCACTCAATCAACGATGAGGTGATGGTTTTTAGTAGTGTTTAGAGATGGTCAAGACTAATAAACCAGAGTTTTTATGTCGATATGTGATATTGGAAAAAACATGGCTCATTTCATACCGAAGTACAATCGACAGTCATCTCATTGGACTGCACACGATAAATCCGCTTCAAAGCGTGGTAAAAAGCAACTGTCGGGTGCCAAGGTTATTCGGTCTGTATTCTCTGTATTTTGGGCTGCGTATGGAATAATCACGGAGTATTCGATGCAAGAAGCTTCACTCTATTGGAATGATCAGTTGGGAAGGACCTGGCAGATTATAACATATTATTTGACCGTTTGAAAAAGATATGTTTGAAGGATGAAATCAAAGAAAATCGGACACATTTGAAGAAAGAGAAAGTGTTGTTTCACCAAGCCAATGCACCGTGCAATGCAAGGCAGTGAAAACGATGACAAAAATCCATGCATTGAGTCTCAAATTGTTTCCGAAACCTCCAGAATACGCCCTCAGCAACTATTTCCCTTAAGCAAAAAAATATGATTTTTATTCTCGACTGGTATAATAGTTCAAATATGCATAAAAATAAATCTGTGGGTTAAAATTGAAAGTTTACTATTTTTTATTTCCTTTAATTTAATAAAATGCGAATAAGCTATATCAATTTTGTATCACAAGGAAATTTTAGCAAAATTATGCGGATGTTCGAGCAAGAAAATTACTGCGACAATATTGCGATAGTGTTGTTTTTCTGCAGATACTGAGCTTATACTTATATTGCAACATTTTTGCGTCGAATATGATGCCTTGCAATACTACCGCAGTGATTGAGACTCGAACATTATTTGCACTAACGAGCTGGAAATTCTGAAAAAATTTAGATACAAATTAATACCTACAGCCCATGCATCTACTTACTTACATATGGTACATATGTATATTAGATATCACATATACATATGTATATGTACATAACTATATTGTTAGCTTATTTGTATCTATAATTGAACACTCGTGACAAAATTTACTCAACATATATATTAGTACATATAAAAACCGCCAGGCAATCATATTAGCATTATTTGGTTTTCATATTTTTGTATTATTAGAACACTTAACATAACGCTTAATGACTAAAATTGGTTGTACTAACATATAACATCCTAGTACAAATGAATAAACACACATATAAATATATACTTGTACCAAGTATGTATGGTGGACGGCTACGACCAGTAATGGTTGACGAAAATTACTCTAATCGGCTTATTGGCACAATGTTTGACACAAATTGAGGAAAAAGGAAGAAAAAAAATTGTATAGCAATAAATACAGTAGTTAATCTACAATTTTTACTTTATTCGAGATACTTATGCAACAGCAATGAGCCTCATCGCCGAAAAAAATTTCTCTCGAAAAGTCGGATTTTCTTGGAACTCCCAGCTATGACTGCTATATTTTCTTCACTGCGAGCTGAATATGTGGTATTCGTTCAAATATTATCCAATAATGTTTGTTGAGTTTCAAGATGGGTGATGTTGTTGCGAATAGTACGCTCGGTAGGCCGATTATATTGACCATCAGAATTGGCCCCCTAGATCGTGTGATTAACCACCATTAAATTTATTTTTATTCGACTATCCAAGTCCAAGTCCTCAACTACGCATGCTTTGTGCAGAATAGTCATGGTGGGGAACATTTGCCGCATGTCTTATTCCTCTGTACTTTATGATTCGATCAAAAAAATTACAATCGATAGACTAAAAACTGTGTATTCTTTTAGTTCCAATCTTGCGCCCATTTTAGAACACCTTACCTTATATATTAAATATATTTTGAAGCAACTTCATGGCAAACATAAAATAACCTATTTGGGATTAAAGTCAAAAAGCAAAAAAGTCTTGCGGTATTTTCGCTAGTTGGTGCTGAGAGCGCGTAGTTCTAGTTTTATTCGTCGCATCGGGTCATGCTATACCTTTTGTAAAGCTTTTTGGAAAGCTCATTTCACGCGCTAACACGTGTTTGATTGATTGTTGTTTCTCTTAAGTCGTTCGTGAGTTATAACGTCGCAAACATGGAGCAAAATAAAGAGAAAATACAGCATATTTTACAGTACTACTACGATAAAAGTAAAAATGCATCTCAAGCCGTCAATAAAATTTGTGCAGTTTATGGACCCGATACACCCATTTCCACCGTACAACGATGGTTTCAAGGTCGAAAGAGACCGGCATAGTAGCAGCCGTAGCATCGGTCAAGAGCTGGGCATGAGTTTTATTATTATTATTATTTTTTTATGAACAATTGAAAATTCAATAAAAATACCGCAAGACTTTTTTTGACAACCTATTGTTATGTAGTGAAACTTAATGTCTTTGCTATCATCAAATATTATTCTACTGAATATAACTATTCAGAGAACTAAACTTTTTTAAGTTTTTTATACCATTCATCAGATATATCCAAATATATCCTACTCACAGGGAAGTTATTTGTTTATAGCAATCTATGTATGTAATTTCAAAGTAAATTTAAATAAGATTCGAAAAGACATTTTAGTTTGAATGGCAATGCCTTAAGTGTCACCCAATTAACCATGTAAGTAAATTATTGAACAAATAAGCAAACAACAACTAAAGCCTCCACTCGAAAGAAAAAGTGGTTCCTTAGAGTTGGAGCACATGTTTTATGTCCAGATTGAACATATTCCGTCTACAAACAACCATCATGGCGGCCAACAAAATGCATGACCCATGCTGGGAGATTCCTTCGTTCATCTTCGTCGCTAATAACTTTAGTTTAATGTCCATGAATGTTATCTCAGCGATTTTATTTAAAAATTATATAAATAATTAATACTTATTTTTCGCCATGATTCCGACAAATTAGTCTAGATGAATTTAGTTTACATCAATTTCAGCTCGTGTGACCATCGTAATTCTGACAGTAATATTATCATGAACGGAACTAATATGCTCTTCACAGACCAAACTAAAAAACGTCGTAGGATCTCAATTCGGACTGGCTGTGAAATCACGCAGAGCCTTATCTAAAATTTCTGTTATTTGATGGACGGAGTGATTACCTTTTTTCGAGAAGCTACCGGGGAAGTATTTTTGCACCCCACAATGGGCCTTATTATTTGCTGGTCCAATACCTCTCAAGACAAATTTAAGTTTTTTTTTCACTCTTGACATAACACAAATAAATGACACAACCTAGACCACTCCGTTGGCTTCATGAAGATTTAAAAAATGGAATTAGACCAATATTAGTTATGAGTAGGTGCAATATATGTATTTTCGAGCTAAGAAAAAAGCTTTTACTTTCTCAAGATCTGATTAGTTTCTATTTCTATTTGCGGTTGGTGTCTCGACTCGACTAGACAAGCAGAGGACTTAAAACTCCTTTATGCTTTCATAATAGAGCATTTTTCAATACAATTCGAAGGTAATGAGAAAATAGATCTTGTTCTCTAGACTCTTCAAATACCTTTCAATAGCGCTTGAATTTATCTCTTCAAAACTGCGCCATACAAATTATTGTCCAATTCCAGCACAAAATTAAGAATATATTTAGTATACCATGGAGTTTTTCTTTTTAAGAAGAAGGCGTCGAAGACTCTATAAAAGCCATACATAAATGATTAAAATGACGAGGTGAGTCAATTTATCCGTGGAGATATCGATCTGAAATTTTGCACATGTCCTTTTTTCACAATGAAACATTTATTTCTCAAGTAATCTTCACGAAGTTGCAATGTTTTATTATCTAAATCAGCGTTACAATGCTCAAATCGGACCCCTCTAGCATATAAGTAGCTGCAATGCAAACGGAATGATCGGAATCAAGTGCTTGTATGGAAAACTTTTTCACCAGACGAGATATCTTTTAGTACATTTGCAGTAGTCGTCATCAAAAGAGGGGGATGCCATCCAAGGCTGTTTTCTCATATTCATTGCGGATTTTTTGACGTGCTGGGTCCAAAGCCCAGCGCACAGCCATGGGGAGGAATGTTTCGCCTTCTTACGCTGGCACTCAGATCAATTTCCTCACTTGCGTGAATTTCTACACATGTCTCCATCCTCGTTCTCGTGGGAAAGGTTTTGCGGACGATTTATAAATAGATTTATGGTCCTTTGCACATGGGCAACAGCAACTGCCACAGTCGATGGATCGATGAGCATTACGAGATATACGACGACATTGATATAGTTCAGCGAATTAAGAGGCAGGCAGAGGCTACTAGGTCATGTCGTCCGAATGAATGAAAACACGCCACTCTAAGACTATCCGACGCAGTACCTGGCAGGGGAAACAGAGGAAGAGGAAGACTTCCACTCTTGAACTTGCTTACACTTGAAATCTCCAATTTGCGCCAAACAGCGAAAACGAAGAACGACTTGTGTGGTTGTAACCAGCTATACCCACAAGCTACACCCAATTTGCGGATAAAATGCTCAGATCGAGTCACTATAGCATATAGTATCTGCCATGCAGACTAAACGTTCAAAATCAAATTTCAATAAGGGATATTTCGTATGTGTGAAGGGTGTTATAGTGCAACCGAAGTTAACATTGTTTCCTTTTTTTTTTCAAACAGAAGTATTTTAAATATTACCCAGCCTCTGTCTCGAGCTGATTGCGTCCTCTTCAAAAACCGTTCTAACTTAATGACTATTTTTCGAATGCCAGATAAAAGTGAGAGTAAATACCTGTACCGCAGTTAAATGAATTGAGTGAGAGAGAGAGTGAGAGATTGGAGTGTAATATAAACAAATAAAATGATTTTTTTATCGCCAAGAAGAATGCAGTAAAGCAGAGAAACGAATTGAGCGGATATTGATTAATTTACCAGAGGTGCGCGTACATATTGACATATTGATAAGAGCGCTTACACACTACACTCAGCACAAATTGTCGCTTTGAACTGAAAATGTCGATGCGAATGTCGATGATAGAAATTGAAGCTTTGCACTTGAAGGCGTTTGCCGCGCTACCGGTGCTGCTGATAACAAAAGATATGCGGCTGTGCATGTGTGGGTAAGGGTAAATGTACATATGTAGATGTGTTTATGTATGTAAGTATTTAGATATCGATAAGTAGATGCATTGTTTATTTTTTTGTCGTTGTAATTTTGTTATCTTTACATACTCACATACATATTTATATACATATAGGTACGTATACATATGTATATGGTATGGGTACATTATATGGATTTGCCTTAGCCATCGACTCGCTTTCCCTTCTTACCTATAGCTTTTTTTCGATTTTGATTTGTATCGCCGCCCGAAATCGACAAACACTCGTCGAGCACGAACGCCTCACAGTTTGGTTTGATAAATGAGTGCAATAGTAACGGCTTGTCACACCTCTCAGACGGCCAGAACGCAATTAGCACAAAGTGTTGAATACTAACTGAAAAGATATTAAAAAAAAAAGCAGAAAATATTTTTGTTACTACAACAAATAAATTAGTAAACGTTTCATTAAGAGTGTTTATTATTGTGGATACATATTCAAATTCAATAAATATGGATGACAAGTCATCAGTACCGTCGCGCATCTACCCAACAGCGCCACTAGAGCAAGCGGTGCCGCCCAACGAGCAGCAGCAGTCTTTATTGCCACCCGCGCCGCCCAGCTATGCGCAAGCAACAGGTGCCGCGCCCACGGCCGCGAACCCATCGCATGTTGTTGTAATTACGCGTAAGTGCGGCAACCTTCAAATGTTTGTGGGAAAATAAAATAGTTTCATTTATGTTTTTTTTTTCCTCCTTCTCTTACGTTGTTTTGTATGCACAGCGGGTGCGCCGATTATATACGGACCGGTGCCGGTGGATATACAGTGTCCCTATTGCCACAATTATACACGCACCCGTCTGCGCTTCAGGCCCACATCACGCACGCACCTGATCGCATTGCTGCTGTGTCTCTTTCAGTAAGTTTTTGAGTTATGGTGTTGCCAACAAGTTGTTTTTATAGCCAAAGAACGATAAATTAAGGGCATATATTTGTAAAAACATTTCTTAGGGTACATTGATATACTTAATATTATAAAGCTAACCACATAGTCCTAGTTATAACATTATTTAATGGAGTTTTACGAGTACATTAGGGTGATTCTAACAAAAACAAATAACAAAAAAAAACTATATTAAATAAATACTTTACTGTCGTCACATATAAATATTGATCAAAATCCCAGGTTATTAAGGTGTGTCCCACAGAATTTAAAGTGCTAATTTTACTTTACATCGTCTTTAATCACAACCAAAATTTACAACTGATACCTTTATAAGTGGTGTTAACGACTGATATTGAAATAATTTAAACACTAGAGTTTTAATGGACCACCCTAATTTACATGCATATATGTTATGAAGCTCCCAACTTAATATTTGTATTACTCATCAGTAGTTTTTAGTTAACCAACATAAATTAGTAACTAATAATTATAGTTTTAAGTGCTTAATTAACATTTCTAATTCAAAAATATCTAGAGTTGCCTTATAATTTTTTTATTTAATTATAAAAATTACAGAAGAAGAGTTGTTTACATTATTGACCGAATATTAACATTAAACTCTGCCGTTACAACAACAACAACAACATTAAACTCTAGTGAACGAAGTATTTTACAACTCTTTCTAGAAAAGGGTTGCCAAATAATTTCAGCATAATTCATATAACGAGTTTTTGGAGCGCTACAAAAGTAGACCGATAGTGAAAGCAAACGACGCCACATTTTAAAGTTTGGCACTTCATAATGAAAGATCCAACAATGAATCGAAATTATTAAAATTTACCACCGAAATTCGGAGTCAGTGGCCTCACCCTTAAAAACGTCACAGCGTGAGCGTCTAGTGGAAAAATTTGAATCCACAGGCACAGCTTAAAATGCTTCCATGCCAGTGAAACAAAGAAGTGCCCGGAGTGCCGAGAATATTGCTGCCGCTAGCGCATCAATTGAGGAAGCCCCAATTCAGTCTCTTTACCGTAACTTTTATGGCCCGGCGTCGTAATTGGGCCGTACGTCTTCCGTAATGATCAAGCCCGGCACCACTCAATGATAACCAGTTATTTTGGCCCGAATTGGATGAAATGGACTTAGACAATATGTGGTTCCAATAGAACAGCGCCATAAGCCGCTCCACAAATGTCACACTCGTTTTATTGAAAACCAAGTTTGGTGAACGTGTTATCTCAAAGTCGTGCCATTTTGACGCCGTTAGACTATTTCCTGTGTCAAGTGTATGGTCTCTGCCAACAAACCAGCGACCATTAATGAACTTCATTCAAATATCGAACGTGAAATTGCAGCAGTTTCGGCCGACTTATGCTTGAAAACCGTGGAAATTGGGTTAAGGGTCTGGGTTTCAGCAAGCATGCCAATGCCCTTGCATGGTAATGACCTCGAGTTCCATACATAATGGCATCGAAGGTACTTTCACAGGAATAAAGAATTTCATTGATATCCCAAACTTTTGTGGCGCTATTATGGAAAAACCCGTTATTAAACAAATATTTAATTGTCCTCATTTATAGAATATACCGTATTTTCGAACTTACTCACCACTCTTGCTTTTAAAACTATACAATAATCCATGCATTTTATTATCACTCCTCTCTTTCTACTTTCAGACTTTATTGCTTCATATGTCTACCCTATTGCATTGGCAGTTGCATGAACACCGCGCACTATTGTGGCATGTGTGACCGTTACTTAGGCACTTATGTGCGGGAATAACCATGAGGAGCATAGAAAATGAAGTCCACGAAGAACATGCAACAATTTTAATACTTTTACAACACATTTTTTAAATTTATTACACAACATTTTTCAGTTATAAAAATCAAAAAAACGCAAATTATTTATGATTTTTTTCACATATACTAATTCATAGATATTATACATACATATTTGAAACAATATACATAGTAAATATATAAATCTCGATATATTAATTTTTATTGATTTTGAAACAGTTTTGTAATACCGCACAGTCCAAAGGCTGATTTCAAGGGTTTGAGACATAAATTAACAAAATAGTTTTAGATTCATTATTGAGAGTATATGCATATGTAGGAATGGAACATAATTTGATAACTTCGAATGTCTTCCCATTAATCCAATTTTCTAAGCACTTAGCCAAGTTAGTAGGTTTTATCTCAATTATCAATTAACAAAATTTCTTTAGAACTTTTGCTGTTACTAGATTGTTCGCATAACACATTTTTTAGCCACACTATCCAAAAACCAAAAATAGCTGGGTTTTTTTGAAAATCAGAGGGTTAACGTAGCAACTATTTTCAGTATTAGCTATTTATATTGCCATTAGTCATAGAAAGAAAATTAAGCTTTCTTGAAA
Organism: Bactrocera latifrons; assembly: GCF_001853355.1. Taxonomy (NCBI): domain Eukaryota; kingdom Metazoa; phylum Arthropoda; class Insecta; order Diptera; family Tephritidae; genus Bactrocera; species Bactrocera latifrons. The sequence continues at coordinate 49,280 of NW_017536963.1, read as the reverse complement.
TTTATAAATAACAAACAAGTTCCGATAACAAGTAAGGAAGGTATAATTTCGTATACAGACACAGATAATGTACACAAATTTTATGCGATATCTTCCAATCACACCGATACATGGATTATAAAGACAGTAATCAAGATGAATATATTATATTAGATGTATGAGGTTAAGGAGACCAAATTTCATCCATATAGTTCTAAACTCTCATAGAAGTTTATTGAAATATCTACCGCTAACGCATACCCATGTCAACCAAAGGAATGGAGAGTACACATTGAGTGTACGGAGATTAGGGGAACATTTTGGCCATTTACTTTAATTTTTATTGCAAACTATATTACTTCTAAGATTAGAAGTTTCCTTTATGCCAATTAAATATACGTATGTATACTCGTAGGTATACATTTAAAGTTAATTCAAAAATCAATATATATATGGAATATATTTGGGCTAAAGAAATGACTGGACTGATTATATTTATCTTTGCATACAACTACAATCAACTAGATTAACAAAACTCATAATATTATAGTTTTATTCACCTAACGCTGTACGTATTACCCATTCAGTAAAAATTAAGATACCTTGACACCATTAAAGGAAAACCTATGAAGTGCCATAAGTAAGCACTAAAATACGGTATTGAACTGTAAATGCCCGCTTAAGTCTGATGAGGTCCAGTTTTTTTCTTTTTTTTTTTTTTTTTAATGACATGTTAACAAGAAAAATTGCCATATTATGATTAAATAAAATCCAGAAATAATCCACCAGGCGAAACTTCATCCAGAACGAGTCACTGTGTGGTGCGCAGTTTCATCAAGGTGCATTGTTGGGTTATATTTCTTTGAGGAAAGCGGTGCAACAATAACTATCAATGAGCACCGCTATTTAAAGTTGTTGAATGAGAATAGCGCCCAAGGCATATCTCTGTTAACAGCACTTGGTTCCAGCAATACGGAGCAACAGCACACATAGCCATAGACCGGTTATAGTGGAGCTCCAACAAAAATGTACAAGCAAATTAATATAAAGAGACTCCACTTTCTGCTGACTTCCAAAGTCACCTGATATGCCTGCACCAAACTTTGTTTGTAGGTTTGTGTTAAGTAAGAGGTGTACAAAACAAAACCCAGAAATCAGACTGAATTGAAGCAGTCTATCAAATCTATAATTGAGGCAATCTCGAATTCAGCTCTCAGACCTCCTTGAATTATTTTCTATTTAGGTTTTAGTATGCGTGGCTGAGCATGGAGGTCAGTTACGGTCCATAATTAAAAAGAAATTACTTTAAAAAAAATTAAATTCCCTGTCGAATAAAAAAAAAAGTTGGTTAAAAAAATTAGATTATGAAATTGATTGTAGAAAACCTAATATTTATATGTCATCAAAAGGGGGATCTCTTATACGAGGCTGTTTGGATCGTTCATTGGGCACTAAGGCCGGACGTCGAGGCTCCACAATCTGCGGCAACCACCGCGGTATAAGCATCATCAACATCGCATAAAGGTTCTATCGAGCGGACTGTGTGAAAGGCTCAAGCATGTCGTGAATAAACTGATTTGACCTTATTAGTCTGGCTTTAGACCTGGAAAATCCATAATCAACCAGACTTTTACCATGTACCTTCCTCCGTGAAAGGAAAATCTACACAAACCACTTGACTTGACTCCCACATCACTGTTGACAGTCATAACTTCGAAGTCGTACATAATTTGGTCTATGTTGGAACCAACATTAACACCAATAACATCAACTTCAATCCAACGGAGAATAACTCTTGCCAACAGGTGCTACTTCGGGCTGAGTAGGCAATTGAGAAGTAAAGTCCTGTCTCGATGAACAGAGACCAAATTCTACAAGTCACTAATCCTGCTATATAGTAGGGAGGCATAAACGATACGAGCATCTGATAAGTCGGCATTAAGAATTTTCGAAAGTTGAGCGTTGGCAACGGCGAATACCGGAGGCGATGGAACAATGAGCTTTACGGGATATACGGCGGCATTGGCATAGTTCAACGAATTAAGAGACAGCGGCTAGGTTATGAAAACGTTCCAGCTCCGAAAGTATTCGGGGAAAGCAGAAGAACAGGAATACCTAAGCGAAAAGGAAAAACAACTGTTATAAACTCGGCTATAGCCGTGTAAACGCTGTCTGCAACAGTATAAAAGAAGAAGAATATTTCCATGCCCTCTTTACGGATGGCCAACCTTTTAATTTATAAAACATTGAAAATTGTCTACTAAAAAAGACAATCACTGTTTTATCAAGCATTCTCTGTATATTTCGTTTTGGTTGTATTATTGCTATCTATCGTGGTAAACATGTACTCCGGCTGTTACTGAGGGTACCAAAGCTCAACCAACAAGTAGAATTGAGTTTACTCCAACACTCATTTCGGCTTCGATAAGCTAATCGGTATAAGCGACTATGATTTTTGACTTTCATTTTTACGAATTCCGCTTTAAGATGTTTTTCGCAAATATTTTGTTTTTCCGTATCTCTCTAGCTCTAGATATTTGTAGCACAGCGGTAGATCTGCTGGAAGATACGAGTATATGGAAAAGCGACAGTAGCAAGGGCGAGGAGGGAGAGAAAAAAACAAAAAAAGCACCAAACAAGAAAAAACGGTTGCACCGAAGCTAAATTCAGTTTGTATGGAAACTATATGCTATAGTAATTCGTTCTGAACAATTTTTTTTTTTTGGAAATTATTTTGTTACTTAAGCAGTAATCCACGCCAAATTTCGAGAAGATACCACGTCAAATGTGAAAGTTTTCCAAAAAAAAGAACTTCATTCCGATTGTTCAGTTTGTATGGCAGCTATATGCTATAGTTAGCCGATCTGAACAATTTCTTCGAAGATTACATTGTTGCCTTAGAAAATAATCTGTGCCAAATTTCGTGAATATATCTTCTCAAATGTGAAAGTTTTTCATACAAGAACTTGATCCGATCGCTCAGTTTGTATGACAGCAATATGTTATAGTGATCGATATCGGCAGTTCCGACAAATGAGCAGCTTCTTGTAGAGAAAATGACTTTTACAGATTTATATCTTAAAAACTGATTGACTAGTTCGTATATATACAGACAGACGGACAGACAAACAGGTGGACATGGCTAAACCGACTCAGCTCGACATACTGATCATTTATATATATACCTTATAGAGCCTCCCACCCTTCCTTCTGGGTGCTACAAACTTCGTAACAAACTTAATATACTCTGTTCAGGGTATAAAAAGCACGACATCAGCCAAACAGTGCAAAGCATGAAATAATTGCGGCAAGCGGAATAAAACGAAAATATATGGTAAAGCGGAATAATGAAAAATAAATAAATAAATGAGATTGAAAAAAGTGCAAAATGAATACGAAAAGCACAGACTAGAAATCCAAACGTGAATAAGCTGACGAACTTTGTAACTTCAGTCGCGGTGTGCAAGCGAGTCTGAGTAGATCGTGGTGACGTGCGAACGCTTAGTAAGCGCTACGTCGTCGTCGTTTTTTTTTTCAATTTTATTTGCATTTAATTACAAAATCACTTGGTGAATTGCAGTGAAGCGCGAAACAACAACAAAAATAAACAAGTTAAATTACAACAATAACACGCTGTGCATGTGAATTGACACATTTAATCGGTAACCTCTGAAACCCTTCGTAAATTCCAGCCGCACATACACATATATACTCAAATAAAAATATATAGTAATAAGTAAGCATGGATCAAAAGCGTGCTATGCTCTACCCGGATATCGATCCTGCCGCCCACAATGCTGCCACACGCGATCATCGCATATCTGCCTCGGCCGCCATGGGCTTGCCCACGGAGGCGCCACCTTCATACGACATGGCTATAGCGTCCACATCGACGCCCAGCGGCTCAACAAGTAATGGAGGAAGTGGCACTGCCAGTGGTTTGGTTAGCGATGGCGCTGTTGCTCCGCTGGGCTGGCATCCCAGCGCCCCGCCGCCAGCGACCACACCCGTAACACAACCGCCAGCGCCAGTACCTCCAGTCCGACAGTCGCGCACGGCACAGCAGACGCCTATACCGCACGACAGTCAGACAAGGCCGGTGATTGTGGTGCAACCGTTACCACACAACCAACAACAACAACCACTCTCGCCACCAATACAAACAAGTAAGTGAACACAGTGTGTTGTTGTTTTTGGCATACTCGAAATTGTTGTCTTCACTTAACTTTGTAGATAGTTTCACTAAGCAACGTTATTTGCAAAATAAAGGGGTTTGCAATATGGTTTTATAGATCGGTCAGAAATTTGTCGGGGCTTTTCAGGTTTACAGCCGAGCGAAATTTTAAAAACACTCGCAAATAAAGTCCGCAAACTTTTCTCTACACCCTGGGATAAATTTTTATGATATAACTACATAGATAGCTTGGGGATTAGCATGGAGATCTTATTTAAGTTCAACTTAAAGTTGGTCCACAATAGGAGCGTTTTCAGCTATAAGAAGGTCTCGAGGGTTTATTTAAGTTCAACTTAAAGTTGATTCGCAATGGGGGCCCTCCCTCTCAGCTATAAGACGGTTTCGGAAGATTCCACAATTTTTATGAGACTATTTTTCGAGTCTGAAATATCCTCAAGGGTTATTAGTTACCTTCCGAAAACAACATAAACATTTTTTCTGTATTGTTTTGTATTAGAGACAGTAGATTATTTAATCATCTCAACCTCAAATATATCAGGCAGTCCTGGTTCACAACATGCCATCAGGTTTAAAGAATTTAGTTCCTAATAAATTCTTTCTAATCAAGTACCAGAAAATCACTCCATCCAAAATCCGGGCCGACGGTTATAGCACCTTTGAAAGGCACTTTAGAGCCTTAGGTGACTAGTAACACATATTTTACGTGCCACTTGTTCTCTTACAGATCCAAATATGAAGTCGAAATTAGCCACCAAGCTTTGCTGAGCTGACTTCCATAGGTATGTGAGTCTCTCGGTTTTTGAGTCAGTCTGTCAGTCAAAAAGCTTATCATTTGTCGGAATCGCTGTTTCAGAGCTTTGCATAAAAAACCATTTTCTATACTAATTCCATTAGCCCAACTTTTTCTGTTCGCCGGTTAGGTTTTCAAATTTATTATACAGTTCTATATAATTAATGAAAGTTGTTCTATAGTAGGTTCAGTGAAGCCGAAGTTAAGTGTTTTTTAAGGATTTTCTTCGTAGGGAAAAGACAGCATCAAAATCGCATCTGCTTCGACTGACCCCAATTGGCAACCCCTGTGTAAACACAAATAATTGCATATCTGTTTAGTTAGGAAACACTAACAACTTTTATAATTATTATTTTTCAAATATTGCAACTCAATCTTCTACGCTCACGAAAATTGTAAACGGAAAATAGTTCAAATATTTATTTCTACGATTTCTTAGTGTATTCGAGGCAATTCGCTGTATTTAGTAGACAGATTTAGTAAACTCTGTCGGAGACTTGAATACTTCTTGGTTGATTATAAGATGTAGGATCGATATATACACAATTAAGATGATGTAATAAATAGGAAATGTAAGGCTTAAGATTTCACTTTCCGCATAAAATGATAATATTTCTCTACTACTTTACAAACCACGCAGAATACGAATGACATCGTTAAAGAAAGAATAAGAAGATCTAGTAAGTTAGCTGAGATTTCAATAATCATGTTCGAGTGAAGTTATGTGAATGGAGATTAAGTTTAGTAGAAGAGTATAATACTACCTCTGTCTAACTGACTAAAATTAACTTCGAGTGCATTTACCCTATAGACGTTAATGGGGAATAGATTTAGTAGGCGAGGATTATACCACCTCTACTTATCTGTACGGACAACACAAAATGATTTTGACATCTTTCGCTCTCTCGCTCTCTCTATCTGACTATCAAACTCACCCAGAATCTTCCACGCGACAGTCCTAAGTATAGAGAAGACATGTATAGTCCTGTTGAATAACAATAATACAGAAAACAATTATATTCATGGGTAGCCAAGCGGTCCAGAAGATTCAACAATAAGAAAAAAGAAGTTTTAAGCTCACTGCCAGCTCAACTGCACTTGTCCAAAATTTATTTGAGTTCCCGTCTCTAGGAACATTTTCGGCAACGAAAAAGCCAGTKGTTTGAACAAGCTAGGAGCCTCGTTAGAAGAATCCGAGGCTGAGTAGAAACCATGCTCACTGAGAACGGAATTTGAACAAATTAGTAGCTTAATACAAATGAAATGAAAATGGAAATGCGCAAACTGTTTTTAAACTTCTCCGTGAATGCCAACTCCGTCACAGATGGCACACAGAATATTTGGTATACATCTTGCACCAAACCTTGAATAGATGCATAAGTTAAAACAAAGCATTTCCCTTCTTCATTGTTTACTACCTATACAACTATCATTTTTTTAAAAGGGGCTTCATATAGAAGTAGAAATAAAGTCAATTTTTATACTTTAGAAAACTTCCCTCACTTGCGTGAACTGCTACTCGTACACACCATCCCATCCCAGCCATTTGAGAAGTAAAGTCCTGTTTTGACGAACAAAGGCCAAACTGTAAAAGTCAATCATCATTTCCGTGCGGTTATGTGGTGCAGAGACATAGACGATGACAACAACTAATGAGTCGACTTTAGAAGTTTTCGAGAGAAATGTTCCGCGTAATACGATGACATTGACATAGTTCAGCGAATTAAGAGACAGCTTCTACGTTGATTACATAATTGGCACCTCCGTTGCGGACAACTTTACTGAGAGAGCCACAACTTTTACTCATAGGTCCTCAGCAAATTAAGAGTCAATGCAAAAATTAGGTAATTTCAGAGAGAATTTGACTAAGAGTGAAGAATGAAAGATCGGCAACGCTTCAGAATCCTACCAAATATAGTACTTTTAGAATTGTATGTTTAGGGTTAGGTTMGGTTAGATGGCTGATCAAAGTTCACACGTAGGCTAATAATGTAGTCCTTTGTGATGCCATTGAAAAAGAACTACCGTGTTCGGACTTACAGATTGGCGAAGCGCTTTCTAGCCCTTACACAGACGTCAAGCATGAAAAGCTGGCTTGTTTCTACCGCATCTTCTTCCATATAGCTTCAGCAGTCGGCATCCGGTAAGATACCCATTCTTACCGCATGTATGCCAATAGGACAGTGGCTTGTTCAGAATCCCACTACTAATGAGAGGTTAGAGTTACTGAGGGCTAAGAGATCACTATATCTCCTGCGATCTATCCTGGGTCGAAAGGCTTTTGCAACCGAACAAGTACCGATGCTGGCCCAGCGTTGGACAAGCATCCGCGTGGCCCAGCTATATAAAAGTAGAACACAAGAGGATAAACGTATGAGCACCGATGCGTTCCCATTCTACCGATAATGATTCTAAGGTGCCCTTCCTTCCTAACTCATCAGCTTTGCAATTACCTCCATTTCCGCTGTTTATGTTTAGGGTTAAAGTTCTATAGATTTTTATCGGATATTTTATCCATACAAGGCTACCTAAAATGCTTTCAATCAACTGTATAGAAGAATAGTCTTGGTGAAGTCCGGAATCTCTGAGGTCCATAGAATTCTTTAATAATATAAACTTTGTTTATTATATTGTGGATTTTAAGCCTTATATTTACTCAACATAGCCTAGAAAAAGTGATTTTTAATAGATTTCAAATTGTTTTCTTGCAGCTAGTGCCACAGTACCGATAAAACTAGGTCCGCACCCATGTTCGGTTACGTGCCCTGTTTGCGGCGCTAACGAGACGACGCGATTGATCTTCACGCCTAACACACGAACGCACATTTGTGCGGGATTACTCTGTCTGGCCGGGTGAGTTACGCAGCTGTGCAGTGGATAGTTAGCAAAACTGTTATTACCGTTATTATTGTTTTAATATGGCATTGTAATAAAAAATGAAATTTCTTGCATTCCATTTGCAGTTGGTGTTGTTGTGCTTGTATGGTGCCCTATTGCATGAACAGCTGTCGGACCGGTAATCATTATTGCTCACGGTGCAACACATTTCTGGGTGTCTATAATCCGAAAAGAGCGAGAAAGTGAAAACAGTGATAGACTTGCCACCGCACACACACTCCTGTACATATATATGTATGCAATTTGTGCGTGTGTTTGTGGGTGCATATTATGTAATGTTTTTATTACTATTTTTTTKTTTGKTTATTAATTTCACTTTRACTCGCTTCAGTCAATCTCATCTGCTGCGCATGCGTGCTCGTAATAATACTTATATATATATATATACATATGTATATATATTTATGGATATATTTTATTTACAAACATGCAGGCTTACATATTTTTTTCTTTATGTGTGTGCGTGTGGTATACAAAAATTTATTATTTTATATGTAATTACTTTAAGATAAGTTGATAATAATGATAATAAACAAAATACATGCGATATAATGGCAAAATGCAATGTTGAAGATTGTTTTTTTTTTTTTTTGTTTTTGCTGCGATAACACTGTGGATTATCAGAATCAGATAAAAGTTCTATTTGTTTGTGTCTACAAACACACACAATGAAATATGACGTAGCTTTGGCGCATCACGGTGCCTGGCACGTAAGTCACACGTATGTCGCACACTTTTTCTCTTTTTTCTCATAAAATACAAATATTTGCACACTTGTGCGGCTATTTTAATACATACAAACATTACAGTAAGTTTGTAAACCAACATCTTAGCATTTGAAGCGTTTTATCTGCTTTTTCATCGAATGATTGAGAGACGTGTGGGGAAGCTGGGTCCATAGGTAGCTCTAAATAATATCCGAGATAATTTAATAAACATTAGCATTGTCTTCAATAGAAAGTACTAGCAAGTTAGCACTAATCTTCAAAATGCGCGTATATAAATTTGACAGCTGTCGGATCATTACTTTGTGAATTATAGTATTTTGAGTGAAGCAGCTTTAGTTGTTGTGAGAAATGGATAAAAAATTCGCATTTTGATAAAATATGGTTATTTGAAGAGCAAAAATGCAATTGAAGCAAAATCTTGGCTTGATGACGAGTTTCCGGACACTGGCCCACCCAAATATAGACAATAGAGACGTGGCGAAATGAGCAACGAAGACGTTGAAAACATCAAAAAAGTCCATTTTTGGAGAAACCAACGACGAATATATGATTCGGATCAGTGTTTGGAGACGTTCAGGTATAATAAGCCCGAGTTTTTGCGTCGATATGTGAGAACAACTGCACACGATGAACCCGCTCAAAGGCTTGGAAAAACACAACAGATGGCTGGCAAGGATATGGCATCTATATTTTGGGTATTTGACTACCTTGAAAAAGGAAGGACCATTCACAGTGACCAATACATGGCAGCCTTGAAACGAGTGAAGCACGAAATCACCGAATAAGATCGAAGTTGAAGAAAAGGAATGTGCTGTTTCACCAATAAAATACCTACACTGTAACACGAGTCAGTGAAAACGATGGCAAACATTCATGAATTGAACTTAGAATTACTTCCGCATGCATCGTATTCTCTAAACTTGGCCCATATTTGGTACATGTCATATGGGTGTTAAGAAAATATTATATACCGAATTTCATTGAAATCGGTGGAGTACTTCCTGAGATATGGTTTTTGGTCCATAAGTGGGCGACGCCATGCCCATTTTCAATTTTTAAAAAAAGCCTGGATGCAGCTTCCTTCTAACATTTATTCCGTAAATTTAGTGTTTCTGACGTTTTTTGTTAGTCGGTTAACGCACCTTTAGTGATTTTCAACATAACCTTTGTATGGGAGGCGGGCGTGGTTATTATCCGATTTCTTCCATTCTTGAACTGTATATGGAAATGTCTGAAGGAAACGACCTTATAGAGTTCGGTTGACATAGCTATAGTAGTTTTCGAGATATGTACAAAAAAGTTAGTAGGGGGCCTTTGCGCCAAATTTCATTTTAATATCTTTATTTATGGCTTAGTTATGACACTTTATAGGTTTTCGGTTTTCGCCATTTTGTGGGCGTGGCAGAGGGCCGATTTTGCCCATCTTCGAACTTAACCTTCTTATAGAGCCAAGAAATACGTGTACCAAGTTTCATCATGATATCTCAATTTTTACTCAAGTTACAGCTTGCACGGATCGACGGACGGACAGACAGACATCCGGATTTCAACTCTACTCGTCATCGTGATCACTTTGGTATATATAACCCTATATCTGACTCTTTTAGTTTTAGGACTTACAAACAACCGTTATGTGAACAAAACTATAATACTCTCTTTAGCAACTTTGTTGCGAGAGTATAAAAATAGTATCACAAAGTAAGAGGGTCACTATAATCAGTGTATCACTCTGCAAGGGAACTATGTTAAGTAAAAAAAGAATTTTGCCAAAAAAAAATGCGTTTCTACTATGGTATGCCGGAGACTTTTTTATACGTGAAAGCTTCTCAGTTTTTGAGACATGATGAAACTGAATGATCGGAATCAATTGCTTGTATGCGTTTTTTTTTTTTTTTTCATTTGAAAAGAAGTCCAAAAGAAACACTAGACAGTAAGAAAGTGCGTACATTGAAGGGAAATTTAATCAAGTATTACTAATCTTAACTACATTGAATTGGAAGTGATAAGCGTATGACGATTTCATTGATAAAATATCATATTTAAAAATCAAATGAAAAATAAATTTGTCTACTCGTGTATCAGTATGTCTACGTTATATGAGACACTCTGTATTTTATTTGATTGAGTGAAGTGATTAAGCTATTTCACTTTTGTTTTATCATATAACGCCACTTTTTATTAAAATATATGTGTCAAGCTCTACGTAATATTGACAAATGCACAAACACACCACCGCTGCCACCTTCACTGCCCATAATAGTCACATAAACGTAGGCGTTCACACTGGAACTCCAACATAGTGCACTATTAAACTGCGAAGCTTTCGATAAATTTCAGCAAAATTTATTGTTTTTAATTTTTATTTTTATTTTTTGACAACTGGTTCTGTTTCAGCGAGCAGCTGCAATTTACTGTTATAACCTAGGTGGGTACATGTAAATATATGTGTTAAATGTCATAAATTTGTATAAAATACTCCGATTTGATTAGATAAAATCGAAATATACTTATATATATGTGTGTTGCTAATATCATATGTTTTTATTTCCGCCATATTTTTAACCCTATAAAATAAATATGCAGCTTTGGCCATTTTCGGAAAACAATGATGACTATTTTGAATACAATTTTTTGTAATATAATACAAGCACATGCATTAAATTATGGAAATACTTAAGGGGGTATTCTGAGCAGACGCATGAATTTTAGGCATTTTTTAAACTAAGATAAAAAAAATGAAAAAAATTTTTAGTATCCATTTGTTTTATATGTTCTTATTGACATTTTAATAATATAATATGAAAAAAATTGCAAGAAAAAAAACAAAATTCGTCAAGCTACGGGCCGGTGAAGTGCGGGATTCAAACCAAACGGTTCGTCCTGGTTGACGTGATTTCAACCCTTGTAGAGATCGAAAACACAAAAAACAAGAAGATTCTTCAATAGTAATGTGTAATAAAGAATGTCGTTATCGGGTTGATTATTTTCAAAAAAATAACAAAATGGCGTCGACTTTTTTCTATCAGATTTTTTTGACTTTTTCGAAATTTTTATAAATATTTTAAATCAAAATTTTTGGAAATCCAAGGCAGACACTATAGAGCATTGTATAAAGGAGATATTATATATACCAAATTTCAAAGGAATCGGTTGAGTAGAACTTGAAATATCATGTCAGCCATTTCAAAAAAAGTAGTTTCGAGAAAAACTCGTTTAAAGTTTAGGAGACAATTCTAGTGAACACGGACGCCACGTCACAAAATCGGCTGTATCGCCGAGTCGAATTTTGAAAAATCCTTCCAAGGTCATATTTTTGAAAGTCTAAACTTCCAAAATATGCAACAAAAAAAATCGATTTTTTTCACAATCCTAGAGCAGAATACCCCTTGAAATTGATACTTAATACTTCTATACATAGAAACATATAGTATACGAGGTGTGTTCAAAAAGTTTCCCGAATTTTGTGTTTTTTTTCAAAAATTATTTATTTATTCATGAATATCTATTTTGTCCCCTTGAAAGTAATCCCCATGAGATATTATACACTTATGCTAACGGTTCTTCCAATCTTCGAAACACTTCAAAAAATCATTTTTTTTTTATCTTYTCAGCTCCTCCTTCGCTGCCGTCTTTATCTTGTCAAGAGAAGCGTAACGTCGTCCTTTCATGGGCCTCTTCAGTTTACGGAACAAGAAAACGTCACAGGGGGCCAGATCTGGGGAATACGGTGACTGCGGCATCATTAGTGTGTTGTTTTTGACCAAAAAGTCGCGCACAAGCAACGATGTGTGAGCAGGGGCGTTATMGTGGTGCAAAAGCCAATTTTTGTCACATCTTCTCAGCCTTCTGAGAAGATTTTGTGCCACCGCTAAACGTTGCTTCGGTCCAAGGTAGCTGCTCCGTATGCCACAGTCAACATTCGGAATGCATCCGCGCACTTAATTTCGTTTTTCACACAAAATTTGATACAGGTTCTTTGATCCATTTTTTTGAATAGGTAAAAATCGAAGACGATCCAAAACACGTGCAAGCAAAGCAGCTGAGAGACATGAGTACCAACATAACGCGAAAATTCAAAATTCGCGATACTTTTTAAACACACTTCGTGCATATACATTGTGGGTATACAGTGTAAAGCAATTCCGTTTATTAAGCTGACTTAATTTTTAATATTATAACGGGTAATCCATTCCTTTAGAAAGCCTAGGTGGAGAAGGTACTAGCTTCGATTGAAATCTCCAATCGGCTCCACATTGCAAAAGGAAGAAAGAACTGGCGCGCTATTGTTAACAGCTTGTGCAAGAACTGAAGCTATTCGACATTGTCAAGCGACATCGCTTCGTTTCCAAGAAGATCCGACGTTTTCGAGCCAAAATTTGTTTAGCGATGAAGCTTTTTTCTGGCTCAATGGGTATGTAAACAAGGAAAATTGCCGCTTTTTGGACGAAGAACAACATAAAAGATTCAAGAGCTGCCATTTCTTTCAGAAAGAATGTGTGGTTAGTTCGCCGGTGGAATCATCAGTCCATATTTCTTCTAAATTAATGCTGGTGAGAACTTAACCGATCGTTATCGCGCCATGATAACCAACTATTTGATGTCTGAAATTGATCTTGGCGACATTTGGTTTCAACAAAACGGCGTTCCTCCCCACACATGGCACCAAACAGTGAATTTATTGAGAGAATACTGCGGTGAGCAGATAATTTGACGTTTTGGTTCAGTCGATTAAATACCAAAATCGTGTGATATCACATTAAAGAGATAACCTTCAAGAAATACATGGATATTCTTTCGAATAATAATAATAATATCCATTGAATTTGAAGTTTCTGTGTTTTTTTTTTTTTTTTTTTAAGTACAGAACCTCGAAATAGATCACCCTTTATAATTGTATTATAATTATATATTTTTGCAGCTTTCACTATTTGTTGAAAATTCTATATTGTATTCGAGGAGATATAGTACATTTGGAGGTGTCCTCTTTCATAGTCTATAGAACAAGTACTATATTTATCCAGTTCGTACCCACTTATACCAATTTTTAGTAACTTTCTTCATATATCGCAGGCATTTTCACATTATGCCATTACAGATGTTCGATAAATTACTGAGACTTTTTATTAAAATGCAGAAGAAGTTTTTTATAAGAATTAACCCTTCACCTAATATGAGCTGCTCAATTAGGCCAACAAACTCTTAATTTGGATGCATATTGTCAGCATGGCATGGCGTTATGTAATTACCTTCAAAAATGTTACAATTGTCCAATAAACCGGAGCATATTAATGCAAATTTAGTTTAGTTCAAGACAGTCGCGGCGGCCACTAGCCCAAAATATTTTGAAAACATGATGGCGTACCATAACTTTATAATAAAACTAAATGTTATGCGTTTCACTACTTTTTGAAAATAATTTTTAAGAAATATTTTGCTTGTTATGTTCAAATCAAATATGTTATGGTTGTTGACTGTGCTAAACCAAACACAATTACTACTTCGTACTGTATTTAACGGAGATTGGTTCCTGCACTGACTTAACGAAGACACAGCCCTAAAGTATACTTCCACTTGAGAGCTTATTATCAGTTGTACTGTGAGCAATTTCTCACATAAATATTAACAAGCTGTTTAGTAAGTAAAAATTGCCCAGAATTCTTATTTACATATACATATTTGTCAAGTGAAATATTTAATAATAAATATTATAATATATAATCGCAGCAGTTTTCGGTTTTTGTTTTTCTTTTTTTACTTTAGCTTTACCATTCAAAGCACTCTGAGTAATATGCAGACAGGTTGGGCTATGACAGACTCCAAGTGGATAAAAAATTATATAACATTTTCTGAAGCAATTTGTACAATTATACGACGATAATAAGAATCTGTTTTGTTTTTGATTTTGGCAGTGAAAGGGACATTAAAGTGTACGATATCAACTGTCTGCAGCTTTAAAACGAAGCTGCATATGTACATACATATGTATATTATTATAAAGACGTTCAGCTAGGTTCCACTGATGGTATATACATATAAATTTATATATATAAGGTTGCCAACGTTCTGCATTGCTGTCCATTGTCGAATGTTTGGAAGCCACGAAAGTTGTTTTCGGCCAATGCCCCGTTTCCTTAAATTTTCTTTGGATAATTAATTGCAGGAGCTCATAGTGCCCCATAATATGTCCTATGTAGGCTGCTTTTCTTTGTTTTATAGTCTTTAACAACTCTCTATCGCGGTTCACTCTTCTCAAAACTACACTTTTTGTAATTCTATCTGTCCATGGGATTATTAGGATTCTTCTAATAAATCATAGCTCGAAGGACCCTAGCTTCTTCTTATCTGTGATTTTTAGAGTCCACTTTTCCATAGCGTAGAGAAGCACTGACCAAACATCGCATTTTAAAAAACTTATTTTGGTTGTGATATTGAGGTCATGGCTACATAATATGTTTTTTTATTTGAGAAAAGTTGTTCGCTCAAATCCGATTCGACATTTTATTTCTTCTGAACAATCTCAACTTTCATTGATCTGACAACCAATTTTTAACTCTTTCGATGGGCATATTGTTAATCATGAGATGTGTGTCATTGTATATATTTTTTCTACTAACAATCATGTGTTTCGTCTTGTTTATGTTAATGTGATGTAAGGACATATTCGTCAGTACGTAAGTTAACTCGGTTTTCAAGTTCTTGTAATCCCATCAAACTATCGGCTATAAGTGTAGTGTTAGCTGCTTAGCGTATATTATTGATGAAAATCCCATTCACTTTCACACCTCGATCAACACTGATTACCGATTCTTTCCCGAATATATGTTAAATAACAAGGGTGACAGAATGCATCCTTGTCTTACATCTGGTGAAATAGATAATTCTTCTGTTATATCACCATTGATGCTTACATGGGCAGTTTGTTGCCAATATAGATTTCTTATGCAACGAATCTCTTTGTCCTTTTATCCCATAGAATAAAGAAATTCCATAAGTTTATCGTGTTAAATGGTGTCTAAAGCTTTCTCATAATCAATAAAACTTAAAAATACATCTTTATGGACATCTTTACAGTTTTGAACCAAAACTTGTATACAGAATAATGCCTCGCGTGTTCCAAGACCTTCTTTGAAGCCAAATTGCGTCTTGTCCATTGACTCTTCATATTTCTTATATACTCTAGAGTGAATGACTTTTAACAATATCTCGAGAGCATGTGATATTTTTTTAAGTAGTGGCATGAATGTAGATTTTCACCGGTCGTTTTGATATTGGCCATTGTAACAAACGTGGTTAAAAAGCTTTACTAAGAGAGTCATATTTTTGTCATTTATTAACTTTAAGATTTCAGCTGAAACCTCATGCGGACCAGTTGCTTTGTAATTTTTCATTGATTGCATAGCTCTCTCTATTTCGTCTTTCGTATTATAATTGCCAGTTGGTCTGTGATGGAGATAAAGCTACTGGTTCAATCTACTCTCATCCGAAAAAACGTTTTTAATATATTTTTCCCATATACTTTTCTATTCATATATGTCAAATACCATCCCACTGCTTTTTTTTATAAGGATTGGGGCCGGATTTTTACAATGAATATCTGCGGATTCTTTCAATTGGGAGGTTAAATGGGAGGTATAATGTAAAAGATGTAATCTTTCAAAGTCCACTAGTAAGCCCCACAGATCAATAAACATCCAAAACATTGTACTTCATCCGACGAAACTCCTCCGAATAGTCGAAGCATTTTGTTTCCAAATGTTATCAGGTAAGCGGCCAAAACTGTACTCGAAACAATTGGACCATCTGAAGAAGCCAATCGCCCAGAGGCGGCCAACTTGAACCAATACGACTAAGAAGCGGAATTGTTTTGTATCAGAGCAACATAATAAAGTCTACGATGTGAAGTGGAGTAAATGAACAATTCGAAATTTCTCTTTCTAGCACATTATTGCACTGACCTTGGAACAGCTTCTTGAAGCCCTTATAAACACTACGACCTACGGCTCATCTAACTGAGAAGGAACTCGTACTGATCAAATCTGTCCGAAATTCGATTGAAATTTCAAAACCTACTAGTGTCCATATTAAAGAGGGTCTCAAAGTAACTTTCCCCAAAACTAGCTCAATTTTCTTAATTAAGTAAGCTTTATCGCAATTTCGTGGCCACCAGCACTGTCCTAACAAAATATGCGCCAAATCAACTTTTGCCACAAACAAAAATATTCAAACTACTCGAGCAGAAAAATTATAGTATTTCCCAATCGAATAGATGGTGGAGACAAAAATAATGGAATTACAAATACATACACGCACACACACACACAGATAAACGTCGGCGCAAATCTAATTTTATGACAACACAAAAGAGAAGACATCACCATGCTACAAACGGTGGCATAGAAAATCAGCAAAATGGAAAATTGGCAATAAAAAATGGCAAGGCAAAGAAAACACCGGAAACCAAGCAGAAAACAATAAATTGCAAATATGATGGCGCCCAGGAAAATAAAAATATCGAAAAAGGGGAAAATACATAAATAAAATAACTGACTCAACACCGCGATTGCTGTACAACTGACAGTGCTGCCAGGTGCCACATAATGAAAACTACAATAAAGAGAGTCACAACATAAAGTAAGTTGCACGAGGAAGCGAAAAAATCTATGATAAATTCGACAATGGATGCCAGTGGCACAATGTTTCGCCTGCGTTGATGACCTGCTGTCCTATTGCTGTTGTTGCCAGAACAACTCCATCAGGGATTGGCAACAGTGATTGCAGAAACGCTAAAAGAAAGAATACATTTTCAGCAAGTGAGGTTATGGTGTGTATGAGTGTGAAAAAGTGTGCGGGAGGATGAGTAAATCCATGGCGAGTGGGGAATTGCAGAAGGGAAACTAACTGATCCTAAAGTAACCTCAATAAAATTTTAGGTGTGTACGAGTATATAAAATATGTACTAGGACTTATGTGTTACATGATATATATATACCAATATTTGTATATACATACACATATGTACTTAGTATATGTATATGCATATTTATGTATGTGTGCATGAGTTAGTGAGCGCCCATTTAAAATTGTATTATGTACGTACATACATAGGTGGACTCATACTGCTGTGCGAGTGAAAGCTCTAAGAGCAACGAAAGCTCCACTGACAACTTTTATGTATAGCAATATTGAGCGCTTTTGGCAAATTTTTTTTTTTTTTAACATTTTTTAAAAAATTTTGTTCTTTTTGTAGCAATTTTTATAGATGTTCTTGTGGTTGTTATATTTTCATTGAAGCTTTTTTTTTTGTTTTTTTGTTTTGCTTCTTTCGCTGCAATTTTTGCATTTGTTGATGTCGCTTTTTTATTATTGTTGCCCTTTTATTAAGTATCCTGGTTTAATGTTGCTGTATTTTTATTGATTTTCTTGTATTTTATTGTTACTGCTGTTGTATTTTAATCCTTGTTGTTGTTGTTGTAATTTATTGTTGTTGTGTTTCTTATTACTTGTATTGTATTTCATCGTTGTTGTTGTTTTATTTTTATCCTTTAGTTTTTGTTGTTACATTAATTTAGTTCCTATTGTTGTTACAGTCAACTTCTGCAGTTAACTGTGCTACTTACAGTTGCCATTAAAGCTTTCTCTGCAAAGGTCTGCTGCTGCCAGCGACACACTTTCGGCAAGGGTGTTGGCGCTGCAAAGCTCACACCCGCCGAACTCTCATATAAACACACACACACACAGAGAGCCACTTGTTCCATTAGCTTTCAAACTTAACAGCGGTGGAGGCTGGCGCTTTGCGGCGCAAATTGTTTCACTCTCTTATATAAAATATATAAAAGGGGTTGCCTTTTTCCTTAACGCTTACCGCCTTGAAGTAGGCAACAACTCGGATCGATTGACCCACTTTATGCAGCCAATACATACACACTCGCTTGCAAGTGCTCATACATTGTTGCGTAGCTGTCGATTTCCTGGTCTCTCTCTCTCTCTCTCTCTCTTATTTACTGCGCTGTGGCTTTGTAGCTTTGCAGCCATTTGCAAAGCTATGCGGAAGCATTCCTTTACTTCTTGGCGCTCATGTCCGCCTTTCGGTATGTATCTGCTATGCTCCAGTTTACTTCCTTTTACTTAAAATAGCAAAATAAATTGTGTATTCTCTCTTACAGACAATTTGCTGTATCTGCCACTTCGTGTCGCAGCCTCGTGTGCTTTCCTCGGCTGGTCGTTGATATTCGTATATCGGTTTAATCATCGTATTTGCAGTCTGTTCTGCATGTTGTATATTTGGAACCGACTTTTTCAGTTCCACACATATACATACACACAGACAAGCAGGTGTTACGGCATACAAATTTTTAAAATTTCCGATTTACTCATAAATTCGTATACGGCAGTATTGATTAACTTGATATGTGATATTTTTAGACTTTCCTCCTTAAAATCATCTGCAGGCGTAAAACCTTACATAAATACATACATACAAACATATGCATATAAATTCCGTTGACTCGAGCGAGCTCCGTCTGGTGGACCCTGCTGGCTTTTAGTTATTATTTTCGCTGTTGTTGTAGGGTTTTATTTC
>NW_017536963.1:16504-30081 GCF_001853355.1 Bactrocera latifrons | reverse complement strand
CGCATAATAAATGACTTTGGTTATTCAATGTCAGAAAAGGTTTCATAAAATGTGTATGGATTTRCGGGTTTACGAACTAAACCGAACCCCAAAAAATGAGCATAAAAAAAATGCTTTATTGTAGGCGATGCACAAATATTGTATTGAGAAATAATACTACGCCCATAATGGCGTCTTCGTTTCACACAATGCCCAAGTAGTCTAAAAAAAAATCTGCAACATTTATTATACCCCATAAGGATATATAGAATGCCAATTAAAAGGTCTCCAGCCTAACACATATGTAGATGACGCTGCTCGAATTAAATCCATACGATTTTTAGTTAGCCCTAACCTTCAAAAGACGTGTGTATAAATTTGACATCTTTCGGATTATTAGTTTCGGATTATGAGTTCGCATTTGCATTTTTTATTGCAAAGTTATCGTTTTTTCTTGGTTTTAACCTTTTTTAGACATTATTCCTATGCTCATTTCGATKCAACATATTTCACATACATACTTTTTTCATTGTTCCTACAAATTTAGCATATCATTTTATTTTCCTTTCCGGCTAGTAAACTTTTGTGCATAACTTTTTTGCCTTTGCCGCTGAACATTATCGTCCCTATTTCAATGATATTAAATTTTTTTTCTTTCTCCTTTTTTAATACAGTTATTTTCGTGCGTTCACGCATCGTTGATAACTTTTATCTTATCGGACAGACATGTTTGCGTGCATGCGATAAGCGGCACATGCTGAAGTTTTTGCTAAAGTTTTTCGTTGGTTTTTTTAAATTTAATGAAATATGCTCAGATGAACAGCGAAATCATTTCCGCAATACATACTCACTTATCATATCAAATTATTCGAGCAACATCCTGAGTAATTTTAGTATGCAGAAAGCAGAAACTTTATTAATTTTTATTAAACAAAAACAAAACAAACACAATATAATATATTGCAAACATATAGATCTTTAATCGGAATAGCGTTCATACATAAAACGAACAAATATACCTTATATTGAAAAATATAAAAACAACACTTTCCTTATTGCCAAATAAATGGTCTTAAAAATCATATGATCATGATCATATCATAACAACGACATAATGTCTTTTGAATGGCAACATAGTTAGTTATAATCTTCGTCTATAGTAATGATTTTTGTTGTAACAAAAAATGTTTTTGCGAAAGCTCTATGAAAGATTGCTTAAACCTGGACCGGAATTGGCTATTAATTAAGCTGGCGGACTCTCTCGCAGGCAGCAAAATTTAGATCCGTCATTGAAATTGTAGAAGTCGCACACCACAGATGCCTCAAAAACGAGCGAATAGTTCTGTTGACGACTTTACACGTTCGAAACGCCAGATGGGCGGATAAAACCGACGCTTAGAAAAAAACTTTTAGAAGCCCAATTACCTCAGCATCGTCCCAAAAAAGCTAATTTTTTTCTTTTTAAGAGAGCCGTAAATAGGTCTCTTTGTACATGTTTGTTCGTGTGAATTCCGATCCCACATTTATGGAGAGTATTACAACTGCCGCTGAGACATGGGTTTATGAGTTTAACATGCAAAMAATCCAGTAATCATCGGTGCGGAGTAAAAAAGAGCCAAAACAAAAACAAACTACGGCAAGCCGCTGAAAAATCAAGGTCATGCTCATGAACTTGTTCCGGAGGGACAAACGGCCATTAAGGACTTTTATTTGGCTATACTGAGGCGTTTGCGTGAGAACATCCGTCGAAAACGGCCGGAATTGTGGAAGCACAGAATGTTCGACAGATTTGGTTGCGTGTGATTTCCTTTATTCCCATACTGAAATTGTCACACCGTGGAACTCGATTCCAGTCAATTGAAGTTGTAAAACCAAAGAGCTGAGGCCATCCAAAAAACTACTTATGGAAAGTGTTTCGAGGACCGYTGACATAACTGTATTACATCTAGTGAGAATTACTTTGAAAAATACCAAACAATTAGCATTTGGTCGAAGAGAGTTGTCGAATTCTTACATACTTACAATTAAGACCTTGTAAGGTGAAAAATTAAACTCTAAACCCATTTATGCATTAAAAAGTGCTCTTCTATTACAGTTATATAAATTGTGGCCGTTAAAATTGTTTGGAATTATGCTGTAAAAAAATTGCCACAAATTGCCGAAAATCGCAGATGTGAACTCACATACATGTATTAATGTACATATATTGATAAATTTGTATGCAAAAAAGTGAGCAACAAGAATGTTACAGCTATTTGCACCAAAAATCGGCACACAAGTGTACGCACTAGTGTATGTATGTATGTATGTGAGTGTGCACGCATAGCGAAATAGCTGCATTTTATATGCGAACAAGCAAAAAAATCTATATTAACCTTAAATTACAAAGCTCTGCGGTCGAGATAAGACAAACTTACGCACAAGTCGTATAAAGTAATATATGTGTGTATAAATTATATACATGTATTTGTACATAACTACATACATAGGTACATATGTATGTATATATGGCAACTACGAACGCTATTATTTTGGTAATTTATTTGTGGCATAGAAACGGCGCAATCAAGAAAACTAAATTGGAAGAAAAATATTTTTTTATGTACATACTACACATATGTGTGTGTGTATATGTTTGTGAAGCAGAAACAGGAAAAAATCTCAAATTGGGCGCGTAAATGAAGCACAGAGAAAAAAGGGAGCGGCTTATGCCATAAATATATGAAAATATAAAAAAAATATGTATGTATGTATGTATATATCGTCACCTAAAATGCAAAATAACGTAACATCACTTTTCATAAGTTTACAGACGTAGAGCAAACAATATAATAGAAACCACTTATGTTGAAAAAAAATTGAGTTTTAGTTATAAACTGGTTATATGTAGGTTATAGCTGTCAGCGTAAGCYGAAAATTTTATGCTACATAAGTATATACATACATATATCTTATATGATATAGTGAAACGTAAGCAATAAAAAATCAGAGTCGATTGTTTTGATGATACATTGTTTTGCATTTTGGGTGACATTATGTATATAGAGTTTATACATATATGTAGTAATATAAGTATAATGAACATAAATATATACATATAATAAATAGTATGTATGTATGTACTTATAAGAATACATATGTATGTAGCTTAAGGGTATGCCTGTTACTAGCAAGACTATTTAAAGTCAGCTTCGCGCGATATCATATAAATCTGTGTACTTTTCAAAAAGTATGCAATAATTAAAAGAAAATTGTTAGCTGCCCACTACAACAACAACAAAATGTCAAAAAAAACTCAATCCGCAAAGGAAATGAAAATGAAAATAAAGATTTTATTTGGCAACAAGCACAATGGTATAAGTACATATTGTACATATTGTACATGACAAGATTAACTAGTGCTCAGATAAATAAATATGTATGTATATACAGCTGTACTTATAAATATTTACATACTATGTATGTATGTACAATAATTATCTTTTTAATTTGCTTTTCCGATTGAAAAAAAATGAGCGACACGTGCAATTGACCCACTTTCCCTACCAATCGCAGTAACTTGGAGATATGAAAACACACACACATACATAAATATACATATAAAAAGCRCAAATAGTTCATTATGTATGTATGTGTGTGTATGTATGAGGGAAGTTTCTAGCTTTTAAAGCAGCAACACTGGCATAAAGGCGTTGAGATACACATTTTTTTGTGAATATATATTTATTATATACATACATATATAAAACAACTTAATAATACATACATCCATACATATAATTGTATGTAGCGCGCACGCATTCACATTATGGGCAAACACATGGCGACAGCGCTTGTGGCGAACAGAATGTAGAAGAGTATGTTTGTAAGTCGTTAGACACACATACACACATACACATACAAATAAGGTGCTTTAGTCGATAACTTGGCTTGTGTGCGCATTTTAATGAAATGTAGCAATTTAGATACAAGCAGATAAGTATATAAGTTTTTAGTCCATAAAATGTATGCTTTGAAAGCTTTCGTGCAGGCACACAATCACACACATATGAATGTATATATGTACATACAAATGCTGGCAGGCATGGAGAGCAGCGCCACAAAAATCTTTTAATATGCTGCCAACATGGAAATGAAACTTTTGTTGCCAGCGCTCAAACTTGTATATACATGTATATATATATATATATATATCTGTGTTTGTATATATGTATCTATCTTTGTATGTATGTAACTGTGAAAGCTTATGTACATATATATCTTTAGTAGTGAAGTAGGCGAAAAGCTTATGCTTTTTAGAGACACGAGTTTCGAATGAGAGCGCAACACTAAGGTGAGAGCCTAAGATTTCTTTAATAGAGCCAACATTACTTTAATGAAATATAGGGGGATTGAGGATCCAGTTTAGAGATAAAGTGGTCACGAAAAAACGTCTTTTTTGAGCGGAGCTCCCGGAAATCAGCGTAGTTCCTTTCAATATAAAGATTTTTACTAATACTACTAAGTCCTAAAATACAGTCGAAAGATACCATAATATGTATAAAAAATTTTTGGATCAATAAATTTAAAGAAATGGATCAGAAAAAATTGTGGAAAATTCGCTTTTTGCTACCATCTAACTGTATATAGCGCCTTAAATTTAAAAACTTATATTATAGCTTTAGGTAAAATTTCCGTTAATTTGCTACAAAAAATATCAACACTGTGGCACATCATCAACCACTACATAGCACATAGTGCTGAGAGAATTTCATAAAGCTGCCTGTAGAGACCAAAAGCTAATAGCATATGAAGCAATATTTTAGGGTAGGCRAGAAAGAGAACAGTTATACATATTTGAATGATGGGAAAAAGCAGCAAAGAAGTGCTTTCGACCATTTAGAGATTCAGAGTTAGCTTTTAGGTGAGCAATAGAAGTGGGTAAATCAAAATGAGAATAGACATACATACCTATGTATTTATGACTATGGATGTACATACATATGTGTATAGTAAATAAATATTTGTATATCATAATTATATGTGTAACAAGTATGGATAGGCAATGGAATAACTAACTTCGAAAGAAMTAAATAAGTATATATTTACCATATTTTTGATATAAAAAATTTATAACATGCATTTTTCTATGAATAATAATARCAGAAAACATATTATTAGGCGTATATATACAAGTATATATCTACATATGTACATAATGCCGCACTTAATACAATCTATTTAGCATTTCCCCTGAAAGCTGCTAAGAAAATTATTGATTTTTATGTCGCTGCTCACGTTGGCGCTCAGCCACTTAGTAGAGGCACAGAAATTTTGCAGAGTATGCCTTGAGATACACACACACATATACATACGTATGTGTACATACATAGATATGTATATATATAATATGTACATACCTACGTTTATATATGTATGTATACTTTAACTAATACACTATTTTATATAATTCCATAGCGCGCCGTGGCAGCGCGTAAACTTGAAGAGCGCCAAAAAATGTTAAAAATGAGCTTTTGTAGCAAATGACAACCGTGAGATACTTTTAGAAGAATGCGCACACACACACACACCAGCACACCAATACATAAACATTTTTAGTTTATTACAAACTTTCAGCATTCCATTAGTTCGTACGACTGCGGTATGCAGAGAGCGAGAGCGGAACACACGCGCGCTTT
The DNA here is from genome assembly GCF_001853355.1 of Bactrocera latifrons. NCBI lineage: Eukaryota > Metazoa > Arthropoda > Insecta > Diptera > Tephritidae > Bactrocera > Bactrocera latifrons. Next base: position 24,424 of record NW_017536963.1, on the reverse strand, counting down.
TTGGGCGCACCTCATTTTTGTAGCGTTAGAAGCAGAAGCGTGTTAAGTGGCGCGCTGGCAGGTATAGATACCTACACAGCCACACACACATATATATGTTTCTACATGAACCAGCAATAGTTTGCAGACGCGTTATTTGTTGTCTTCGCTATATTATTTGTACTTTGTATTTTATTATTGTTGCAGTTACGACGACGCTGCTCTCGCCGTCGACCTATTTACTGTATACTCGTACAACACATGCGGATGTTAGTATGTAYATATGAGCGAAGCAGCGAGCTTTTAGCAGACACRRGCAAATAAGCAAGTTTTTTTTTCTAAAGCGCGTTAACAACACGGCTGCTAAGCAGCATGTAGCTATATGTATGTMTATGAAAAAGGGGAGAGCGCRCACCATTAGATACAGCTACACTGCCATACATGCTCACTCGCATAGATACACTGGCTTGCGCGGCGAATGGCGCTCTCTGGCATTAAATTCCTACACAACCCATCACCCCACCGACCGCCCTGCACATTGCCTCGGCGCAACCACAAGCGCGTTACTAACGCCATAAAAACTTGTGCGCCTAACTAAATGTGTGCATGTGTGAGTGTGTGTGTATCCATGTATTTTCCATAAGATACAAAAGTGTATCTGTGCGCGCGCCTAAACGATTGCGTAGTAGCGCTGCAAAGCTACAAAAGTCTAACGAACGAACGAACGCGCATCTAGTTGAGTGCTAGCAGCGAAGTTAGAAAATATAAATTAAATAAAACAACAAGAACGAGCACAAGAGAACAACAAAAGCAGCAAATGTTCATATAGAATATTTTTCGCGCTGTTATTGTTGTTGTTGTTTGTGTATGTGCATGTATTTTTTCATGGCCTACATARGAAATTGTTTCAATATCGCTTGGCTACGCGTATCTCTAATAATCCGTTGAGCTTATCAGCGTTTTCAGCAACTCATATGGCCATATAATGGACTTAGAAAACAAAAATAATTTACATTTTTAATAGCGCATTTCATTTAATTAAGATTTTTCGTTCTTCTAGGTGATTAGAATTTAGTAGTGATAGAGCGTTAGCTTTTTTTTTGCTATACAAATACATAASAAAATACTATAATATACTAATACATACATATGTATGATACTTAAAATATTTAAAATATTGTGCCTTCGTTAAAGTATAACGACCTCAAACATTGAAAATTGTATATAAATAAATAGAAAACAATTTAAATGTTAATACCAAATTTATTTAAAATTAAATTGACTTATTTATCTGAGGAATTCGTCTATGATTGCCAATATATACTGGCAGTGTGAGGCACTCGGAATGCAACGAAGAGAAATATGACGTAAAATGTGTGCCTACTCAGATGAATATACAGATATACATACATACATTTATACAATTAAAATCTAATTCTTGGAGCATCTGCACTTATACACAACAAAAACATGCCAGAGCTTATGAAATCACTAAGCAATCATAAGAGATGGTCCAAATGTCAATTTAAAATGCTTTTTTTTCAAATTATTGCAAAGAAGAGCAAAAATAAACAATCGATGTGTTTATATGACTTAAGTTGATTTTTCAATACTAAGGGAGGGATTAGGATTTCCAGGTAAACAATTTTTTTGSGAATTTATTTCTTAAATATGCAATGAGTAATTTTATACGAAGCTTTTGTACATTGTTGAGTACACTTTTGATAATACTCGTATAGTGTAATTTTTTTCGTCACTTTTTTAGTTTATAAACTTTGGACTCGTTTTTCACCAACTACTTTCTAAAATCCCGTGTTTACTGTCATTTCAAAACTACTTGACCGATTCATTTTATACTTTRTACATATTTTTGACATATAAAATACCGTGCCATAGATTAGTAAATTTCTACATTTCTACATTAAGGGTGTTTTCCATCAATAAAATGGCAGAATTTTTGGAGGAAAATAACAGTTTACACTTTAAAAAATGAACAGTTTACACTTTGAGAAACAAAAAATTATCAGAGAACATTGAGGGGAAGATTTGATGATAATAAGACAATTTTTTCTTGGTTTAATATTTTCAAATTGTGTTTTTCTTAGAACATTCTGGGGAAGCTCTGTAACCGGCTTATGCTTCAATATTTTTTACATGAAAAAATTACTCTATATTCGCAAAAGTGTGCTCAATAAGGTAAAAAAGGTCCGAATAAAATYACTCAATACATATTTAAGAAATAACTCCTAACCCCTCTTTAATAACAATAGAATACACAGAACAGCGTAAAACTCTAAAACGTGAACACGATTTTTTGTGTATTGACTATTCTTCAACTTGAACAAAGCAAGTAAGCTCTAAGTCATGAACAAAAATCGTTCAATGTTTGAAAATACAGGAATTTTGCATCCTTAAACAATTCAGAATGCAACGAGCAATTTCAATCGCAAGTTTGGATTTCCGTGAGGCGTTTCATATTAGATTTAGTATATAAAAATGAGTTGCAAGGAAACCTGTGTTCTTGACGTTAAAAGAAAAATATGAAATTCTCTTTCAATTACAAAAAGGGATTTCAACGAAGAAATATAATGTTGCTAAATCCACGATTTGCATTAAAGCAAAAAGACACGTGATTTTAAAATGCGTAAATAACACATTTTTTGAGCCTGGGAAAAAAACACTTTTCAGAGCTTCCCAAAATGGATACGGCTCTTTATCTTTGTTTTACCGGTATGCGACATAAGCGCTGACCAATTAGTGCTTTAATGCCAAAAGAAAAAACCAAAAACCTGCATTCAAAACTAAAGAAAAACGAAGCTKATTTTAGTGCTAGCGATGGATGGCTTCAAAAGTTCAAGAAAAGATAMGGCATACGATTTCTTAAAATGCCAAGCGAAAAATTATCTTCACATCCTCAGCTAGATGACGCTTTTATGGAAAAACTTAGGGATAAATTGACCGAATTGGAATTGGTCAAAGATCAGTTATTTGATGCTGACGAGTCCGGTTTATTTTTTAAACTTCGGCCAGAAAAAACTTATGTTACCAGTTCGATAAAGAAGAGCCTCAGGCGTAAAGTCGGAGAAGCAGCGAATCACGTTTTTGTGTTGCTCAAACGCCACTGGAACTCATAAACTCTAAATCTTGGCAATTGGAAAGGCAAAGAATGAATGACGTTGACAATTTTTAATGATTTTTTTCGTAAATCATTCCTTCCGCAAGTACAAGTTCCTTTTGATTTTTGTCAAAATTTTTCTAAAATTTAATGTGTTTAAAGGGGAAGTCATTTTTAAAGGAGTGAAACTTGTCAATTAARGGTCGAAAATCGACAACGCTTCASCGATAAAAATTGCGCAGTGTTTATGCCAGCAAACGTTACTTCCCTTATTCAACCAATGCATCAGAATGCAATAAAAGTCACAAAACTACTCTACAGAAACAGCCTTTCAGYTTTAATAGCAGCGACGATATCTAATGTGTTCCTGTAAACGAAGAGGCTAACATTAAAAACTTCAATAGCTATTTGGAAGGTTCTTGTAGTCGTGTCAGCGAAGACATCCTAGATAATTGCTGGAGGAATATTTTAAATTTTGCTGAAAATGATGATGATCCTGAAGATAATATGCCGCTGGCATTTTTAGAAGAAAAATCGGAAGCCGAACTTTGCTCCTTGAGGAGCAACACAATCGATTTCTCAAAATGATGATAATGAACCAGAAGATGAATTAGACGAAGACTGTGCTCAAAGGCACCGGAAAAAAAGGGAATTTATTGAGATGCCTAAGGAAAAAAGATTGAAGAGGTAAAGAAAAAAAATTACAGTGAACTCCGAGTAACACACTTTCTCTCTCTATATTCTTCAACTTATAAAATTAAACTAGACTTTCCAATTAAAATCCTTAGTATAGAAAAAGCCTCTAGAACTCTTATAAACAACCAACTACAGTATGAAACAAGAAAAAACACTGACTTTAATTTATAGTATAAAAACGTATACAAATATCTTTATTYTGATTTTTATCGGCCAKTTTGTATAGCAGCTATTAACTACACTGGTTCGTTCTGAACAATATGTTTTTAGCTGGTAGCGCTGCTTTGGATACTATTCTATGTGAAATTTCATGAAGGTTCTCTCTTTCAGCAAGCTTTKTAGCGCTCTGAACTCGAGGGAGTTAAAAAATAAGGTCTTAATTTTCTCGACTTCTCACAAAGTGGACTTAAGACTTTGAGCGCCTTCAGATATGTAATATAATATTAGGTTTTCAAATATCTCTGCCGCCGTTTTGTCTTTTGAATTTCGCGACTATGTATAAAGCGCTACAGAGCTCGTATTTGGCAGTAATATACATCTGTGAAAGGTCTTGACATAACCTACAAAACGACGCTATGCATGATTAGTTTCAATATTGCGTTCAACAGTTATAGACGTGTAAACATGGAGTTCACTAACGCCGTAATTCACGCTATTTTAAAGTGTTTCTTCGTTAAAGGCAAATCCGCTAGAGAACCGTTCCGTGGGATTAATGTTGTTTTGTGGGATGGTACTCTATCACTTCGAACTACGCAGGAATGGTTTCGACGATTCAGAGCGGGTGAAAACGACACCACGAATAGGCGGAAGACTTGTGACGACGAATACCGATCAAATCATGAAAAACATCGAGTTAGAGTAGAATGTAGTAGTCATCAAGCCATTTTAAACTGTCGGCAGAAGGCTAGATACACAAAAAAGCTTGATSTTTGAGTGCCGCATGCTTTGATGCAAAAAAACCTTCTACACTAGCTGCTGAAACGGAACGAACTCCAACCATTTTTGAAGCGGATGGTAATTGGTGATGAAAAATGGATCACATACGACCATATCAAGTGAAAACGGTCGTAGTCAAAGGCCGGTGAATCGTTCAAACAGTGGCCTAGTTGGGCTTGACGGCCAGGAGGCTKTGCTTTGTGTTTGGTGGGATTAGAAGGGAATCATCCACTATGGGCTACTCCATATGGCCAGACGCTTAATTCTGCCATCTACTGCGAACAACTAGACCGCTTGTAACAAGTGATCGACCAAAAGCGCCCAGAATTGGCCAACAGGAAGGGTGTAGTGTTCCACCACGACAACGCCACACCACACATTTCGTTAACGACTCGTCAAAAGTTCCGGGAGCTCGGATGGGAGGTTTTATCGCATCCACCATATAGCCCGGACATAGCGCCAAGTGATTATCACCTGCTCCTGCCCATGGCGAACGCCCTTCTTGGGGTAAAGTTGAATCCAAAACAGGCTTGTGAAAAATGGATGTCCAAGTTCTTCGCAAATAAGGAACGAGGCTTCTACGAGGGGGCTATTATGTAGTTGTCGTCTAGATGGAAACAGATTGTCGAACGAAATGACGTATATTTGAACTAAATCCAATCACTATAACCGGTTTTATAAAGCATTGAATAAAGAGAAAAAAAGCGGAAAGGAGATATTTATATTTAAAAGATATTAGAAAAGCAAACCCCATATTAAATACCATAAACATATGTATATAGATTCATCAACTTAGAACAAATAATGGATTATGATAAGTAGTAGTAGCCTAGTATCCACAATGAATCAGGAGTTTTAACCGACCAGTGCTTGCCAGATCGGTAGCGTATTTGAAAATTTTGTGAGGAATATTTTTTCCGTAACGCATCAACAATAAAAGAAATTACATTCTAAAATAATCGCGAAAGTGAGCTGAGACCCAGGAAAGCACAGGAATACGGGTTTATTTGTCTTCCATTTAAAAATTTACAAGTCGTCTTAGAAAAAAGCATTGTAAGTTCGCCAAAACACTTTCTCGAGTAATTTCAGAGACAAAGCTCGTTTTATCGCCTGAACAAAGAAAAAAATATGAAAGTTTTTTGTTTCTTTCTAGCCACAGTAACGGAAAATGATTTTTAAGTGAAACGTTTAAAACCGCCAGTGTAATTTCGCAAAGAAACTGTTATTGTTTCATTCTTTTTTATTTTTTACTTTAACCGTATCATTGTTCGAAACAACGTTATTTCCCATAACAAAAAAAAAAAAATAATTAAAACGCAAATATAATCTAATCAGCGCCAGACTACTATACTACTATATTTTTCTAAAACTACCATACCTTAAATATATTTATGTGGAAACTAGAAGCTTTTATATAAAAACTGCAGCGCTCTTAAATCGCACATGCTATACCTGCATACATACGAATACATGGATGTATGTATAGAATATGTATGTAGAAATCAAATTTGATTAATTTAGTTTTTATAACCTTCAAGGTTCTTGCAATTAAAAGACATGCTTAGTCAAGCTGCAAAGCAGTAAGCGAATGACGGCGTCGAATCAATTGAAAAGACTGTCAATGATAATATCAATATTCTCTTGAAAATATCGTAAAGTGCGGATGTGGCATAGCAAACTAGTCAGATTAAAATATARCTTTCCTGACTGGTGTCGAACTAGTATGAAAAATACTACTTTAAAACTGGAATATTTTAGTTTTAACGCTTTCGACTGCAATATTAAGGTCAAGTCTGTACTCCTTCATCCAGTTTATGWATATGGTCGCTGTGGATTTAGTGGAGGAGAGTGGAATGGAATAAATGTGGAAAATTATGCCTTTCTCCGCTTGTCTGTGTTTTGAAAATAAATTCCATAAAAAATATTAGAGTCTAGTTACTGTTCTTTCTTCAACATTTTGTGAAAAAATGTTCATATACTTATTTTTAAACTAGTCGTAGAATTGTTACAAAATATTTGCACCCCAAAATTATCCACTGTTAGTTAATATCTGCCATGTTGCATCAATACCACCTCTTRAGTATGAAAATATCTGCGTGTGAAAGGCGCTCTTCAAATGCACTCAGCATATTTATTGACATAGCCGCTCAGGCACCCCTCTCCTCCCGCGAATTTTTGTTTATTTTTGCAGATATGCATCTTGCGCATTGCGAGCGTGTGCAAATAACATGTTGCCATTTTCTTTGTTGTTCTTTTTTTTTTTTTTTGCGATTTTTCGATTTCTTGGAAATCATCAATGTTGTAAAATCTAACATTGTTGTTGTGCGCTTACATCGCATGTCTAAATGCATCATTTTTGTTGTAGCATATGCCCATGGCGATAAGTGCTTACAAGTTCGAATGTGCATATATTTTTAGCAATGATGTAATATTAACGTCAACAACAAAACAAAATCAAGAAGTATAAGCAAAAAGAGCAAACTTATGAAAATKTGAGAAAAGCAGACGATTTTTTAAGGTATAAGTTTGAATGCCAYTGACGAGAAGGTAAGACGACAGGTAAGTACTTACAATTGCCCAGTGTTAAAAGGCCCATTTCAAGGGCATGTATTAATAATACCAGCTTACCAGGGAAGATTAGAATGTACAGTGAGTCATATGAGCTAACAGACTTTTGARAAGTTGTAGGCGGAAGAGCAATGCGTCAAGTAAAGGTAATAAGGTAAGGAAAAGTTATATTCCATATATATATGTTAATAYTAATGACTACTCCCAGCTTCAATATTAAAAATAAAAAGCTTCAATTAATTTTCAGACGATTTCAAAACATAAATATATTAAGTTTCGAATTTATGTCGAAAATTGTTTAATGACAATTCGTTGGATCGTTCTGCTATAAGGATTGTTAATTTAAAAAATTTTCAAATAATTTTGTGGAAATCGAAAATCTTAAGGTTTGCCAGTTGAATTATATATAAAAGTAGTAATAAAATACGGGTTCTAGAACACATTTTGTATGGAGAAATGGAGCAAACCACAAAGCCGCGGCAGGGGGCTGGCGGCTGATGGCTGGGCGAACGGTTATGGGAGCGARGGGTTAGGTGTGTGATGGGACTCCGGGTCGCTTTTGTTTTGGTGAAAGCGTGAGAATTTTATGAAATCACTTAATTATTGAAGATAAGACATTTTTAACC
>NW_017536963.1:0-16163 GCF_001853355.1 Bactrocera latifrons | reverse complement strand
GATAGTGTTCTTTTTCTTCCAGATTCCTACAACGCTTTAGAGGATTCAACTATTGATGCGTTAAATAGTAAAACATTTTATATACAACTAGTTAAACCTGGTGAAAAATTTACTTCACCATTATTTGAATTTCATACAGAATAAAAGAAAAAATTAAAATATGTCTGCATAGTTTTTGTGCAAAGAAAGGAATTTAGAAAAGCATATTACAATGTAACATCAAGATTGTAAAAAAGAAAAACTTTTTGTGAGCAACGTAAAATTCAAGTAAAATACATAATACATAAAAATAATTGTATGTTGAGTGTATATAGTAATAATATTAAATGTATTAATGCTATGTTTACTAATCGTATTGAAACATATGTTTTAGAAARCAATCAACCCAWTGATTTAATTGTTGAGMATTTTTTTGAAAAACATCTAARTGMATYATCTGAGCTTTTACAGAAATCTACGTCTKWTAATGGTCKTTTGGRTAGCTTTTTTACTAGTTTTTTGGATAGGGTCGTAAATATAACCCATWTCCWCTTTTATATGGCATGAGGAATAAACCCTTTCCCATAGCGATTGATTCCATATACTATATCTATTATGACGGTTAGAATCAGCCAATTGCTGCTTTCCATTCCTGATATCATTCAATATTTTGGCAATGGCTGATCCACCAGATGCTACACCGTCAAGTGCGCCTAACACTGTTAAAATAGGAAAGAGTGGTAAAATTCCACCAATTTTTGGTACTGGAATTATTCTCGGTATGTTAACTTTTTTATTTTTAAAACTAGACTTTATAGCAATCTGAGAAGTGTTATAAGCGTCATTAAATGACTGYGGCTTCTTTTTGTTAAGCATGTTAATACCATTTTTAACTGCCCTGGAAAATAGTTTGTTTGACTTTACGGGGTTTCGTCTTTTTACGTTCTTTACATGTAGATGTATTTATTTTCGTTTTTTTAATACCCATTCAACACGTTGCCAGGCTTTTTCAGATAAAACTTTATCAGCTTGATGTCTGATATTTATATCTTTCGCATGTGAATAATCATACGACTATATTAGCAAATCTTGCTAAGAGCAGAAAAGTATTAAAAGAAAAAATTTAAAGAATGAAATTGGCAGAATTGGATAGAATCAACATGCATGAATGAATGGTGATAGCATTGAATGATGTGAATCTTAATGATCTTGATAGTAAAGCAAACATTTTTTGGAATGTTTCAGATTGAGAATATTCTACAGATAGCTCTCGGAAACAGAATGTTAAGAAGCAAGCGATGAAGAAATTTAAGAAGCAAATGATGAAGAAATGTAAAAAGAAGAAGCGAAAAACTATTGATATCGCTAATGAGCAATGTTTTGATAAAAAGAAAAAAACCAGATAATTTTAATAGTGTTAGACGAAAAGTAAATTTTATAAATGATTGTGGAAGGCCAACATCGTATGTTCACCCTAAACCTCATGATGATGAATTACTAAAGAGAGCTGTACAAAGCAATGTAATGAAAACTAAAAAGCGAAAATCTATTGATATCATTAACAAACAAAATTTTGATAAAAACCAAAAATTAGATAATGTTGTTGGTGTTAGAGAAAAAATAAATTATATGAAGAATCCATATCGAACAAAACCATATATTTCTAGAAAACCAGACCATGAACAATTGTTAAACAAGGCTGTAGAAACCTAAAATCGAAGTGAATAATATAATGATAATAATAATAATATCCCTCTAACTGATCAAGATCTTTTAAGAAGAAGAATTGAAGAAGATCCTGATCTGTGGGAAAGACACAAACATGTGAAACGTGAGAGTAAAATAATTAAATGAGGACTATAAACCAGTTAAGCCTAATCAACCCAATTCATTATTACAAAATATAAGACTACTCAAATCTTTAAAAACGTTTTATGCATTGTTTGCGCCGAATCAAGATTCAAATGAACGATGGCGCTTTGGAATCAAACCAATTAAACTTATTTCCAAAGATGTTATACAGATCGGTAAGGATAAATGGAAAATGACACGAGGTCTGTTTGAGTTAATATTTTATAAGAAGCCACAACATTATAAGAAGCGTGATTTGACGACTTATCGACAGATTTTATTAGACACAAGTGCTCACAGACGTAATTATAAGCCAGATAGTCAAATTAAGGAAACAAAATTATTTAAATATCTATATAGTACATTATAAGAAAATTGTTCAATTATAMACTCTGTAAAGTTGCTAAGGAGAGTATTATAGTTTTGTTCACATAACGGTTGTTTGTAAGTCCTAAAGCTAAAAGAGTCAGATRYAGGGTTATATATACCAAAGTTATCAGGGTGACGAGTAGAGTTGAAATCCGGATGTCTGTCTGTCCGTCCGTCCGTGCAAGCAGTTACTTGAGTAAAAATTGAGTATTCATGATGAAACTTGGTACACGTATTTCTTGGCTCCATAGGAAGGTTTAGCTCTAAGAAATGCGAAATCGGCCCACTACCACGCCTACAAAATGGCGAAAACCAAAAACCTAGCGTGGTCCCGCTCCCTACTAAGTTTTTTGCACATATCTCGGAAACTATTATAGCTATGTCAACCAAACTCTATAGAGTCGTTTATCTCAGGCATTTCCATATACAGTTCCAAAATGGAAGAAATCGGATAATAACCATGCCCACCTCCCATACAAAGGTTAGGTTACTAACAAAAAAACGTCAGAAACACTAAATTTGACGGAAGAAATGTCGGAAGGAAGTTGCACGCAGGCTTTTTTTTTTTTTTTTTAAATTGAAAATGGGCGTGGCGTCGCCCACTTATGGACTAAATAAAAACCATATCTCAGGAACTACTAGACCGATTTCAATGAAATTCGGTACATAATAGTTTCTTAACGCCTTGATGATATGTACGATATGCGTGAAATCGGTTCACAACCACGCCTTCTTCCAATATAACGCTATTTTGAATTCCATCGGATGCCTTCTCTATTTATTTGAGCTGAGGTATCTCTTGTGGAAAAATTGTATGATCGGACTATAACTTTTCAAGGTCCCTGATATTGAACACGAAGACCTCAGTGCCTAACCTAACCTAACCTAATYTTTCACCGAAAATATCGGTAAATCAATACAGTTATAAATGAAAATACAATTCAATACTCAAAGCACAAAAATTGATCTAATCTAATTAATTTTACAACAATAAAAAAATATGTAAATGACGGATAATGAAATCTCGATTATCACTTTATCAYGCGAGAGTATAAAATGTTCGGTGACCCCCGAACTTAGCCCTCCTTACTTGTTTTACATTACATTTACCCTTTGATCGGGTTAAGTTGGTCTAAAAGATTCCCAAGGGCTCACTGTTGTTGTTGTTATTAAAAATGGTTGGTTCGGCTCAGGAAAACTTCGATCTGTCATTTGAATTGTTACATTTATTTTTAAACTTAATGAAGTGTTTGGAATACTGTATTCAAAACTAGCTCGTTTACTATTTTCAAAATTTCTAAAGCTACTTATATTTTAATTTTGATCCATAAATTGATTAYAATATTASCTTGTCCCATAGCTTAAATAAAATAGGTGTAAAAGTAGAWTTTTTATTAAATTAGCTAATTTCATTTTCCTTGTTGTTTTTTTAGTTGGTCTATACACCTGGAGCTCACGTTWWGCYATGACCATATTATATGYTTGTTTACASTTTTTTACATCAACTATTTCCACWTGTGGTCTTTTATWTGAAGTATCATGGACTAGAACCTTTCCAATATCGCCATTACTTATTTCACGATATTCAAAGCACTTGAAGGTACAACGAATTGGTATAATAAAGTTATCATATTCCAATTAGAAATGTCGATAAAATGCTTGTTTCGCCTCAATGATTCCTCCAATATCAGACTCCTTTTCAATAATTTCTTTACGAAATGTCTCTATAGCTTCATCTATAGTAAAAATTCTCAAAGGCCTTCCTTCAGTTGCAAAGTCAATTACAGACAATGGTGTGATTGTTGTAGATGGTTGAATTATTTCTGTAGGGGGTGTAGATGGTTGTGTTCTTTCTATAATGGGGGTCGATGACGACACTTCGATTTCTTCTTCTTCATAATRTGTTAAAAGAGGTTCACTTTGCTWAAGTAATAATAGCGAARTTTCTATTTGTAAAAWAWCWWKWMWATTCGGCAATGTTAAATTAAATTTTAGATTTTTCGAGTTCTGGTTTATCGCAAGTCCGTTATTTTCCACTTTCTCCCAAAATGTTGTCCCGTAGGCAGCTTTGAAAACAAGAAGGAATGATAATAATAATAACGAAAGATAAAATTTAAATTCCATCCCTTTGCACATGACAATTTAAAATGAGGTGGACATTTGAAAAAATTAGTTTCTATACTAACTTTCTTCTTCTTCTTTCAACCTTTAAAATAAAAAAACTTAATTTTTTAAATTATATTTCTATTTCTATTTTATTTCATTTATATCACATAAGTAATGCTGATTTTAAAGCACAACGAATTTGTAGTTTGTTGATTTTCACATTACACGTATTATTATTAAAATGATATTGACAACGTATAGCATCTGGGTATAAATTATACAATCTAGACAGATTCATTCTGTGACATTCCATCATCATCTCATCTTCAATATTAAATTAATGGAGAAACTCTGCTATCCACATTTGTTTCTCTTGCCCTTTTACATAGACGTTTACATTTTCAATGTAGATGCTAAATAATACCTTACTGCTTTGAAATTATCAAAATTCTCACACGCAACTCACTTCTAGTTAAAAATGTTTTATCTTCAATAATTAAGTTATTTCATAAAATTCTCACGCTTTCACCAAAACAAAAGCGACCCGGAGTCCCATCATACACTCAACCCCTCGCCCCCATAACCGTTCGCCCAGCCGTCAGCCGTCAGCCGCCAGCCCCCAGCCGCCAGTCCCCAAGCCACGAACCCCTTACACTCCGAACCGCTGCTCAATTTCTCCATACAAAAAGTGATCTAGAACCCGTATTTTATTACTACTTATAAAGCAACCATTATAAATTGAAGCTTCATCTTTGAAGCTTTCGTTACAACAAACTTTAACAAAAGTTAACAAATATCCCTCTAAAACCATTAAAACGAAGAAAAACATACACCAGCGCACTCAAAACCCAAACATATGTATGTGCCTCCTAATAAAGCTATTTTTTTCTCTAATGCCAAGCTACGAAAGCCAAACAAATTGTTTAGCATAAAAAATTAGCGATAATTCGATAAAAAAAAGCGCAAGTGCTTAGCAACTGGAAAGAATAGCGACCGAGGCTGAAGTGGCGTCACATTCACAAATGTAAAGCAAAATAAGCGAGCGTTTGCCGGAAATGGTATTTTCGCAGTTGTCGCCACAAAAGTGGAATTTATTTAGAATTTCAGATGTGTTTTGTCGGTTGTTGTTGTTGTTGATGCAGCAAACTTTAAGTCACACTTGACGATGTGGGAACAAACTAATGGCATGCCGTGACAAACATGCGTATATGTATGTGGGTATGCCGAAAGTGACGAATATGCCGGTCTATATATGTATGTATAACATTAAACTTGATTGTATATATACATATAATTAAGTATGTACATATGTGTGTAAAACGGATGACGATTTTAGTAGCTATATGCTGGTTAGTACATACATATGTAAATGGGTCACTCCATTCCAATATTTTTTTTGTTTCTTTGAGGCTAAATAAGATTATGAACACGTGTTTTTTATTTTCGACTAAATATGAAACATTTTGGGGTTATGAATTTTCAACATTTCAACGAATGAAAAACATGTCTTTAAACATCTGCGCAGGCGAAAAAAGTATATCCTTATAAAAATAAATAGCCACTCTAATGTTTATGGTTTTTACCCGTTTTTTTTTTTTACACAAATATTTATTTTTCCAAATCAAACACAAATTATAAAACTTTGTTAGTAATGATGTACCCTTTGTTTACAAAAAAAAATTCGAATATTTTAAGTATATAGTGTATCTCAAGGGAAAGTTGAAAATTTTTCAAAATTTGTCAAAATAAAAAAATATCAAAAATTTTTCTCAAAGAACACAAAACAATTTTGGATGGAATGACCCAAATACACTCAGAAAAAAAAGCCCACGCAGTCGCAAATATTCTAATATAAAATTAAATTTTTGAACAGTCATTATTCGCTCAAAATACACTATTTGTCTTTACTTTTCAGGTGTCAGGTGTAAAAATTGTTTGAATTAGCAAAGTTGCACTAGGTATTGTCTTATTAAATTCTACAACAGCTCTGAAATATTGTTCTAAATTTTCATATGGATCCGAGTAATAGTTTCGGAGCTATATCCGTGAGAACTTATGTGCTCGAGGCTGGTAGCTAGAACTTCTCAAAACTGCGATTTTAAAGTCGGTTGGCAAGATTTCTCCAGAACTACTCAACCGATCTTCATATAATTTTACACAGGTCTTTGAGATAAAATTCGTAAAGACTTGGACTTTCAATTACAACTGTTAAAGAAAAAGATCGCGATATTTTCTTAGAAATTATTATTTCTCTTGCAAAAATGTCTGCCAAAAATCAAAATTTCTGTTTTTTTTCTTCCTAAAATTTCTAAGTGAAGATCCAAATAGTTTAAAAGAAATTAAAAAAATTATTGAAGCTGTGTGGAGATCAGAAGTTAATAAAAAATATATAATATATTCAATACTAAACCTATAGCCGAGGTTATTAGGAGAAAGGGGTGTTCTACAAAATGCTTAGAAATTTTTCTTTAATAGAGTTTTGTTTTGCTTTGTTATATTATTATGTATTTTTAAATACAGAGTTTATTATATGAAAATGACTCTCAGAAAAACTATCTAACTGAAGATAACATGATCCTTCGTCCTGCGCCACATATAGCCACTCTCTAAAGTGTGTGAGGTTTTTTTCGCCGAGTGTACGTTTATAAAGATATTGTCACTTTAAGAAGCAAGTATGCGGAGCATATGCATTTGTACGTATGAATATGCAGTTAATGTACGTTTTTTTAGGTTAGTAAGTAAATGCCCTAATAAATGGCACAGATACATTCATGGTTAAAAGTTTCTGTAGAATTTAAGCTTTGGTTTCTAATTTGGTTTTTGAAAGCCACGAGTCTGAAATTTTCTCTATATGCTTAGTTTTATTATATATATTATTAGTTTTATTTTTAGGTTATTGGAACAAAAAAAGGTAACAAAGTCAAACCTTGTTTAAAAATTAATCGGAATGGCCTCAGGAACTTATTTTCTATAAACTTTCAACTCAATTGAAAAATAATTTCTTCTTCACCGTCTTCTTTATAGACGTATTTTCGCTACGTGACGCCAGTTGGATATTTCAAGCGAAGCCAGGTCCTTCTCCACCTGGTTTTTCCAATGCAGTGGGGGTCTTCCTCTTCCTCTGCTTCTCACCGCGGGTGCTTCGTCGAATACTTTCAGTGCTGAAGTGTTTTCGTCCATTCGGACACCATGACCTATCCAGCGTAGCCGCTGTCTTTGAATTCGCTCATCGTTCCATAGCTGCGATACGGATGCTTTTAGAGCGCAGGACCGCAAGTCTAGCAGAAAATCGTTCAAGTATCTATTGCGATTGCAGCTTCTCGATATCGTACCTTCCTCGTGTTTGTTGTCGTGTATTGTTTGCTGCACAGATTTTTGTGCATATTTTCCCTGCAACAAGATATCCGAGTCAATGCTAGGGCTTCGCAGTGCACGCACGTCTAAAACACTGAAGACATAACTTCCGTCTATCACAACATGATTGGTTCTGTTTGGTAGTTTATCAATCCGGAGACAGGTAAATTGATGAATCCTTCTATATTTGAATCTAGCACTACAGACTACCATATTTCGGGCCCCGACGAAGTACCTCAACATCAACCCATTTAGGGATGTTTCATAATGGAATTAACCGACCAGTGTACCAAAAATAACTTCTTTGCCCAYGCTGACGTTTAATTCGCCAAGCAAGAGGGGAGTCATGTATAGAAGTTCATGCATATGAGAAAAGTTCTCTGAGCGTCATTCACTTAAGAGTGGCAAGAAACGATTGTTTTACATATGGCTCAAGCAGCTCACGATTTCCGGTTTTAGACCAACTATGCTTTGAGTAGCCAAATAACATCCGTTTGAAGGCGAGCTATAGTGAGAAGGCGAAACATCCTTTTCGCAAATGGATTACAATCTACTGTGAATTTCTTTTTTTATACCTTTTAATTTCTGTGCTAGTCTACTTAACATAATTTCTAAGTCGTCGAAATGAAATTGAATACTTTTTCTTATTTTTCTAAATTACTCATCCTTACAGCACTCATTTGCCCAATTATTAGCTGATGCAGCATTTTCCTTACTTTTAACTCAATTTGGCTTTTGTGGCTAAAACTTTCTTCGTCAATGCAACTGCAAAGTGCTTACCACAAACCATGAAGCATACTAATGCTGAAATATATTTAAAGCAATGTGAGAAGTGTGGGGTTCAAAATAATTACGTATACGCAGCGGGGGGCGGCAAACAAGGAAAGCATGTGGGAATTTTTTGTCAGAAGGACTAAAAGTTGAAAATTTCCCGGTTATAAAGACCAAAAATGTATTTAATTTAACGGCAGTTTGTATATTACACATTTCGTTTCGGCGATAAATCAGTGCCGGCGGCTTCAGTTTATTACCAACACATTCTTCAACGGCAAACCAAAAAGAATGCCAAAATAAATATTTAAAATATATCACACGCGTTGTGTGCTCAACTACCGTACATTGCAACTTAGCTGCTGTCAAAAACAGCAATAACAACAAAAAGTTTAATGATGTTTAATGACAACCGCAAATAAGTTAATGCCAAGGTATACCCCGGATAGCGGTGCGGTACGGTGGGTGTGGGTGTATAAAATCTGCTCATGGCTATTATCATTAATACGCTGCCACTGTTCGTTGTCTTGTTTGCAGCAGCAGCAACGGCGTGGGGGCGCAACAACTTCAACTGATCTGTGGCATAAAGTGCGAGTGGCAAAGCTAATTTCTGCCATTCACCGCTACAGTAACAAAGCAAACCGCAGAAGTCAACACAAACGCAACAGACTCAGCAACTGCCGTTATGGCTGCTGCTGCTGCTGCTGCTGCTGCTGACATTTCTGGCGTTCAGTCAGTGGATCCTTTAGCGACGCAGGATACCGTAAAACCCGCCAATGATTGAGCTAAATTGCAAGAAATTTTATGCTCAAGTGGCATGTGGGCAGGCAAGATAGAGGAGAGCAGAAAAAATATCAACAACAACAAATTATGGCATATGAAAAAATGTATAACGGCAAATGTAGGCAATTAAAAGCGTTCTTTGTAGAACGGCAAAAGAAGTTAATTATGTGAGTTAATTAACTCACCGGCTGGCATTAATTATGAAATGGCTATTTGTATGTAATTTTAGTAGCCTCTACATATGTATGTACTCAAAGTCGAAGTCTGATAATTTGGTTTCGCTAATTGTGTGCGTACTCAAAGGACCTTTCACCGCTTACTTCTGAGTTATTAGTTGTTATTTGGCATTAAGAGCTATTTAAAACAAAATAAATGTGGTAAATTTACAACTTTTCAACCATAATAATTCATGCAAAGGGTTCGTTATTGCGGTATTATTTATATTGGTTTAATAGCGAGTAAGTGCCCTAATGATAATCAAACTGCTGTAGGCGAGACCTTAAACATTTGAGTTTACACGATTCTGTCAGGTTTTGAGGTATCGCTCTGAAATTTTGCACACGTCTATTTCTCCCCCAGCAGCTGCTTATGTGTTGGAACAGCCGCTATCACAATAAAAATGTGCTTGTAAAGAAAACTTGTATATATGATTTTTGGAGTTAATCAAGCCATAGTCAAGAACTTGCATATTTAGCTTGCATAGCATATTTACCTCCAGCTGGATGTGTTTTCTAGTAAGCAGGATCAGTAACGTTTTTTCGCAGCCACTCTAAGACAGTGCGAGTCCAATCTTGTCTATGTTCGCAACATGACTTGTGTTAATTTGCGTCTGGTTATGTTGATATGTCGTGCGGTTAAGACTATAGCGATATAGTCCGCATAGCTAACGAAGTAGAAGTCAGCTAACATTTCGACATTTAAAATTCCGTTATACCTAGCATTCAAACGATCTAGTCCAAGTATGGATCCCTCCAATGCTCCAAAAGTCATTTTCCTCCTTTGAGTCTCTTGTATCGTATATCAGTTATCTGCCTTTAATAGGCTTGACAGACGGTATCGCAAAACCCGACTAACTGCATTAATAATTCTTCCTATTATTTGGATCTGATTAAGTGCACAGTTAATTGGGATTAACGCTACCATCAGTCAAGGCTATAAGATAGCTTCATATTATTTTCATCAAGTTAAAGTTTTTCTAAAATCAGTCTTCCCTTAGCAGATAATATTAACACTCTGAGGGTCAGTTTACTTATTGCTTTAATACTTTGAAGTTCAAAAAATATAAGGCCTACATAACATTCTTCATTCGGACGGAAGTATGGCAGATGGCACAAACAGAAAGGTCTTTTCAGAGGATATAAGTACTCTTGTTTACTTATAAGGCTTCTTTGTAGAATATATTCGTCACCCGTCGATTGTAATTTAAGTGTGCTCTACCCAATCCACAAAAAGAGGAACCACCATCTGCGCCTACTAATAGATAAGCCTCCTCAACATTGCATATAAGGTTCTATCGAGCGTAGTGTGTAAAAGATTTAAGCCCATCGTCAACAAACTAATTGGACTTTATCAGTATGGCTGTAGCCCTGGAAAACCAACAATTGATCTGATATCCACCATGCACCAAGTCTTGGAAAAGATTTGTTAAAAGAAAATCGACAAACATCACCTCTTCTTCGATTTCAAAAAAGCTCCGTCAGAATCGGGAAAGACCTCTCCGAGCCATTCGATACCCGACGAGGTTTCAGACAAGGCGAGTCCATATCTTGCGACTTCTTTAATCGGCTGCAGTGGAACATACTTTGAGCTGCAGATCTGAATAGAGAAGTTACAACCTTCTACAAGAGTGTACAACTGCTGGCGTACGCCGATGACGTCGATATCATTGAAATAATAATAACGCAGTCGATGGAGTAGCGACTTCCAATAGGGAAGCAGAGAAAGAGGAAGACCTTCACTCTGTTGGAAACACCAAGTGGAGGAGGTTCTGGATACACTTTAAATCTTCAAATGGCGAGAAGGAAGAAAGAGCGTTGCGCTGTTGTTATATCGGCTACGGTGTCAACGCCTGTAAAGAAGAAGAAGAACTCCATACTTTTGGGATGAAATAATCGACAAATGCAACTAACGTTTGGTGTTATTATTTGAGGCCCCTAGCTTGCCACTCGGGTCATCAGAAAACTCTGACCCAGCACACGCAAAGCGCATTCATCATCTTAGTATGCTCAGCAAATAATTTTCTTAATATATTATAAGCGAATTCGAAACCCCATAGTAACTTCAGGTTATCTTCTATATTCATGCTGAAATATTTTTGGCTCCGGAATAAAAAAATATATAGTAAATGATTCAAAAATAATAAATTTCCCACTTTTCTGAGATAAATAACTGTTCCCCATAAATAAGGTGACATTTAAATTTAAACTGCGCGCGTCGAAGGTTTTGGAGAATAATTTTTTTTTTTTTTTGGTAGTACTGTCAGTCACATTTATGTCAAATTTCATGTCAAAATATTCATTAGTGTTTAAGATACGTGTCGTTTTGTGAGCTGCTAAAAGTTTGTTAAGCAAAGAATTTGCATTAAATGATCACTTCGCCAAGAACTCAACCCATATCGTTCCGCAACCACCRTATTCACCTGATCTGGCAYCGTGCGACTTCTKGCTGYTCACCAAGCTCAAAAGACCGCTCCGGGGACACCGTTTTTATACGATATTCAAGCCGCAGCGAAGACGGAACTGAAGGCCATTCCGGAAAGTGACTACAACCAGTGTTTCGAAGATTGCAAAATCCATTGGCATAATGTACTACATCTAGTGGGGATTACTTTGAAGGCGATGAAATTTATTTGGAAGAATAAATAAAGAATTTTCAAAATAAATATACTGTCACCTTATTTTTTGGGCACAGTAAACATTTTTCGAGGTTATCTTACTTTCCTCTAAAAAAAACAAGCCGCCACTTAAAACTCACCAAATATGTATGTACATACATACATATATGGAAATAATTAAAACCAGAGGCTAAATGACCCCGCATAAAGTATGGCCCACATTACGACACAAAAGCATCTAAAAAAATAGTAACCAAATTCCACAATAAATGGGTAAGTGGAAATAGAAAGGCCAAACTAATGAAAAAAAGCGAATGTGGAAAAATTGAATTTTACGCAAGTTTTATACAAAAAGAAAAAATAAATAGACAAACACAATAGGCAGCAATTACTGTTATGGCGTAGTACCAGCATAGTTGTTGTTGTAGTTTTTTTTTTCGTTATAACGACTATTTGGTCGCTATTATGATTTTTCTGTTGACGTTATTGTTGTTGTTATGCTTATAGTTGTTTTTATAGTTGTTTTTGTATTTAAGTATATAATATATGTAGATATACATATGTATGTTGTAGCGTTATAGCGCGAAAGTAGGTCAAGCATTTGTAACATAAGTATGTATGTAATTATGTGAATTTTTTTATGTGTTATACATACATATATATAAATTGGTATATGTTAATACACACATGTATGTACATACTTATATAGCAACACATATGTATGTATGTGCATATATTTCTGTCTATAGAAAATATACACAAAGAACGAATTCGACTTTCTGTTTTTTTTTCAGTTTTTTCAAGCACACACACGTAGCTATGCATATATGTATGTACACATACATACTCATAGTACGCACTTAAGTGCATAAAAACGTGAAAAGCCAAGGCATAATAAAAAAAATACAACAACACACATATGCATACATACTTACTCGTGTAAGTTTATGCTAAGTGCATTGTGCATAAGTGGGCTGTTTTAAGTACATATATACATACATATATATATGTCTATCCATATGTATAAACTGAACTACACTTCACAACTTTTCATATTTTGAAAATATGAATTTTTCTCATTTGTTTTGTAATTTGTTCATTTGCTTTGTTTACTGTTGCCGTAAAGTGTTTGCAGTCGTTGTTGTTGTTTGGCAGGTAACTACATACATACATATGTACATATGTATTTAATTTAACTCTTTATCTTTAGCATCAAAGGCAGGCAGCAGCAGCAGCAGCAGCATGTTGGGTGAAGGTCTGTCCAAGTGGCAAGAAGCGATTTTACCTTAAAATTTGTATGTACGAAACTTATATATATACAGTTGCGGTCAAAATAATAGTAATTAAATAAAGAAAATGCCTTTTTATTTTAATAAATTACACACAACTCTCTCTCAAGCACCACACTCAAGTACCTTGGAGTAGTCTTCGAGAGAAGACTGCTTTGGAAGCACAACGTGGAAGAAATGGTGAAAAAGGTAGCAAGGCATTATATTCGTGTAGGCAGATGCTCGATATAACCTGGGTTCTTTCTCCCTCTCTCATGCACTGGTGCTACACAGCTATTGTAAGACCAATTCTGCYCTACWGTGTAGTGGTATGGTGGGCAGTCGTACGGAAATCCACCTACCCTTGGAACAGAGTTCAGAGGTTCACTGCGCTGTGCATAATARAAGGTRARAATAACTCCACCGGTAGCTTTTGAACTGGCACTAAACCTGCTACGTATAGACATCTTCGCTGAAAACTGCGCAGCACAATCGGCGAGACGACTACGGACTGCATGAGATATTACATATAGAACTTTCGGGGATAACTCGGTAATCAAGGCCGTAACCTCGTATCGCATATCGGCCAGAATACAAGAGTGCCAAGAATTATATACTGATAATAAATAATTGAGAAACCTATGCACTATCTACACGACGATCTCGACAGAAGCATAGTTAAGAAAATCAAACCCCGATGAAACGAGTGTGCAAAACTGCAAAAGTCATGTTCAAAGCGGTTGATCGGAAGTTTACAGCATTCCTATTGGCACTCGATAGAAGAGATTTTAGGAACATGATGGGAATAATAACTGATCACAATCTGATGGTGACACACGCCTGCAAGATGGGGCTAGAGCAGGGCACCTAAAGGATGACTACTTCTCTTGGATCTAGAAACTGAACTTCATCTGGTATCGCAAAAAAACAAAACTGATATATACGTGGTTATGCCTAAAAGGAAATTAATTCGTTTCAATATTACTTAAGTTTTATTTTAAAGGTATTAGTTGATTATTGTTATTGTTTGGATTCGCATCACACCTTTTGTATAGGGTTGTGGTCTGAAGGCTATGCAGGCCACTCCATGACTTTAGCCTTATTGTACTGAAACCCCTGCTGAGCCAACTTGTTTGTGTGCTTTGGATCATTATGTCATGTTGAAGAACCCAAAATAGCCGAATTTCTTCAGGGGAATAGGATAACATTACTTTCTGCGTAATTCGAAAATATACAGTATGATCCATGGTTACCGTAATTGAAAAACATGCCCAAGTAATAATTCTGGAACCGGTGTATGTTTAACTGGTTTGGTGGTGCCTTTTGCATTGTAGTCCATGTTGGTTGTGGACGTGTTACGTATTGACGAGACCCGCTTGCAAACTTTTATGTCCATAAAATTGTTCTCCATTTTCCTAGGGGCCAGTGGAAGTGGTCATTTGCAAGCTTCAGTCGTTGAGCCACATGATTTTTTTTTTTCTAAATGGCAATTTTCTTGGGCTATGAGCCTCAAAATCAAAATCTCACAAACGTCTAAGAATTTTTTCTACACTTGCCTCCAGACCTAATTCTTTTTTTAATTTTCCTTGCAGGTCCAAAAGGATTGCGTTTTGAGGGTCTTACTAGACGTTTAGCGTCTTTGTCAGTTATTGCCGGTCGACGGCCACGTGTTTCAGGATTCAGTGGTGTTTTAAGGCACTTCGAATCATGATCAGTGAACAAGCAAATTAAATTTTTATCTTTTATATACGTTTTGCGTTTTTGAAATAAGTTTTTTCATAAGATGATTTCTACGCGTTGATAAGCTCTGTAATGCTTACCTCCTCCCATTGCTGACAAAATTTAATCAGATTTTTACAAAATGATAAAAAAAAGACATCAAAAAGCTTAATACTTACTTTTCTGAATATTGTTCATCCAGTAAAATATTTTATATTTTTGTTTTGATGGTTTAATTCACGCACTAGTATTATTTTGAGCGCAGCTGTATGTTAGTAGTGCCACTTGTAATTACACAAAAATTACATATTCAAAACAAATAGACGGAAAGCTTCTCAAAAAGGCGTATTTTCTCATGGCTTCATATTTGAAGGGCGTTTTCGAAATAATAACTGTAAAAAGCTTATATAATATACGCGCACATATTGTGAAAAGCAATTGCGCTTATTAAAAAAAATTTACTTTTTTATGATGAGTTGGGAAAATGTTCACTTTATTCACATAATTCAAGGAGAATCACAAACTTTTTCTAAAGCTGCAAAGCCTAGGTTGCCGCCCCTTAATTGAAATCATATTTAACACAATTAAATTCGAATAAAATAGTTGTAGCTACTTAGATACAGTTGTCTGGTTGATAAGCTATAAATATACATACATACATATACAAGTATAGTCATCATAAAAGAAACATGAATTTTTTACCATACGGAGACTGTTATTGCGAGATCATTACGTGACCTATCGCTAGGTAGAGACAACTACAGACATTAGTGAGACCACATACGATCAGCATTGCGCGAACATTTGACTGTAAAAAGAATATTCACATCAGACCTCACACAAAAACGGCTCGTGTCGATTGGTTTTGGGCACTACAAGGTGCGTTACAAAGTTAACAGGACTTAAAAAACAACTAAATGGTTTTTTCGGCCAAATCGATKTATTTTATKCAAAATAGTMTCATTCTGCTTCAATACAGCTTTTTGCACGGTCCAAAAGCATGTCGAACGAGTATTTTAGCTCGTTGGCGGTATTTCCRCCAGTACGCCGGTGCAAGGGTTGTGTCTGGCCTCTACGCCTGCATAACTGTTTCCTTTCAATGGTAAATGCATTTTTCCGAAAAGGAAGAA
>NW_017536962.1:0-991 GCF_001853355.1 Bactrocera latifrons | reverse complement strand
TTGTCGCTGTTTGGCGCCAATTGGAAATGCCAAGTGTAGCCAGGTCCTTCTCCACCCGGTTTTTGCAACGAAGTGGAGGTATTTCTCTTCCTCTTCTGCATCGAATACTTTCAGAACTGTAGTGTTTTCATCAATACGGACGATATGGCCTATCCAGCATAGACTCTGTTTCTTAATGCGCTGAACTATGTCTATGTCGTCGTTTAACTCCTACAGCTCATCGTTCGAATGCAATATTCGCCATTGTCAATGGCCATAAATCCTCCACAGAACCTTTCTCTCGAAAACTCGTAACGTCGAGTCCTCAGATGTTATTACCGTACATGCCTCTGTACCATATAGTAGGACGGGAGTAATCGGTGACTTATATAGTTTGGTTTTTTCGTCGAGAGAGGACTTTACTTCTCAATTGCTTACCTAGTCCGAAATACTATCATCTGTTGGCAAGAGTTATTCGGCGTTGAATGTGCAGACTGACATTGTTGTTGCTGCGAATACTGATTCCAAGATAGACGAAATTATCTACGACTTCGAAGTTATGACCATCAACAGTAAAGTGCGAGCCAAGTCGCGATGGGAAATATTTCGTCATCACCTCGTTCACTACCTTATCCAGTCTGGAGAACGCTGAACTAACGGCCGGGGTTTTGGGGCCAATGATATATCATCAGCGTACGCCAGCAGCTGAACACTCTTATAGAAAATTGTACCTACTCTATTTAACTATATACAAGCTCGAATTATWTTCTCCAGCAACAGATTCAAGAAGTCGCACGATAGGGAGTCGCCTTGTCTGAAAYCTTCTTTGGTATCGAACGACTCGGAGAGATCCTTCACGATCGTGACGGAGCTTGTGATATTGCTCAACGTTAGTTTAATCAGCAATATTAGTTTTGCGGGGATACCAAATTAGTGCTGTCAAAAGCAGCTTTGAAGTCGACGATTGTGCCTGTTAATTCTCTTCTAACGGGACTTTTCGAAGATTTGGCGT
>NW_017536961.1:0-988 GCF_001853355.1 Bactrocera latifrons | reverse complement strand
ATAATATACTGCATTATATTCACGAATTTATGTCGGTCCGTTATGCTAGTAATCTTGTGAATTGGGACTGCACAAAAAAGTTGGGCCTGTAATAAAAACACAACAAACCATGAAATACAAACCGCCAAGCTTCATAGTTTTTGTGCTGAATCTGGGGTCGTACTCTCTATTAGGGGAGCGTCTGAGATATTGACGGGACCCTTTACCGCCGTATAGAATAACTTTCGACACGTCTGTCCACAAGATGTTGCGCAATTTCTCAACCGGCAATTCTCAATCGGTCCTTTGGCAAATTTAAGACAACTTGCTATATGATTTTTTTTTTAAAACGGTACTTATCGAGGACTGCGGACATATAAATTATTTTCATGTAGAAATCTTCTCACTGTTTGAACACCGTAGGCTAGGTTCAGTTCATTCCGAATCTCCATAGCTGACATTCTAGGTCGGGTCTTGGCACATCTCACAACTATTGGTGTAAAATTCTCGGAAAGAATGAATATTGCGCCCCTTTTTTCGTCCTTTTTTTTAAATAATTGCATTGTGAGTCGTTGTGGCTTAACACCCTACAATTCTTTCCACTCCCTTGTAGGATTTACCGTGGTTTATGACAGATTGAATACATTCTCGTTTTCGTCACTGCAGTGCTTCCGGCGGCCCAAAAAAAGTGCAGTCATATTTTTTATTTTTTTTTGCTTTTTGCATTGAATAATTAATAAAATATCTCGAAACTTACTTTTTTTTTGATAAAACTAAATTTATTTTATTAAAAATTATCTGTTTGCAATCATCTCATCGTTCAGTACTATTCTATTGCTCGCTCATACAAACACATATCCCAATAAAATTGGCTTTAAAAAAGTAACGGTAAGTAATTCACACTTATTATTGATATAACAGGACCGCTATACTTCAGAGAATACTCGTATAACTAAAATAATGATCGACGGCAATATCATAAAAGAAACGAAATTTAAAGCAAAACTCT
>NW_017536960.1:0-948 GCF_001853355.1 Bactrocera latifrons | reverse complement strand
GGATTTTGCAAGATCTGTTGGTGTTTGACGGTTAAGCCGACTTTGGGTAGATTTTTCTTTATTTGGTAGTCTTCTCATCATAGGATTTGTATGCGTTAATAGTCTATTTATGTGTCTTCTGCTAGCGCTTTGTATTGTTTCATCAATAGTGTCGATGTCAAGGTCGCGATGAATATCTGCGTTAGGTATGTACCAAGGTGCATTAGTTAAGGTCCTAAGTATTTATGAAAATAATGTTTCAATTCAATTGAGCAAATGCTTTCTTTGACCAATTCTATATGGAAATGAATGCGTTTGCAAACGATGTTTTCGGCTATGAACAAATGTTGGAATCGAATGAAAAAGGAAAGAAACGCGAAATGATAAAAAAAATTCTTGGAAAATTTAAAATGAATGGTGCTTCATTGGAAAAATTCAAAGGTAATAAGAACATACACAAGATAAAGTTAGAATTCGAATTTTTAGATTTATTTTGTTTATTTCTCATTTTTTCAGAAGTACACCACACAACAACTCATTCCAACTCTGATTTTGAAATCCTGTTGGAATTGGTGATCGATAATTTTGTCACTATAATGGTCAATGGAAATTTGCGTGTATCAGACCCTGCATATTATTTACCATATCAACTTTTTATGGAACATATGGACCAAATGAACACAAAAAAATAATTTAGTTTTGTTTTGATTTTTTGCAACATTTTGGTTTTCAGTTAATACAATAAAAACAATACTGTTTTTTCGTGAACACAAAATTCTAAATTTATTACGTTGTTTGTTTAGAATTTTTTTAGAAAAAAAGTAAATTTTTTGGTTTTGAGGAAATTTGTTTATTGTTGCTATTTGTGAAAGCGTAGATATTTGTAAGTATTTGACTATAATCCTAAAAGTTAATGGAATGCCACTATGACACATAGAAAACATTTTTTCAAAGGGGTGTTTTTCGAAA
>NW_017536959.1:0-998 GCF_001853355.1 Bactrocera latifrons | reverse complement strand
AACGACATTTTTCCAAAAAATTTTTTTTCGTGTTCCCTGAGATAGGGACTGTAACAGCATCCTTACTGATTAAGAATTTCTTTTGGTTTTTTTTTTTTTCAGACCACCAGGAGAGTTATGATTAACGTCACCAGGATGCGCTATTGCGCACCCAAATTTATAGAAATAAGCAGTTACAAAATTCCACGCGTCGTATAGTATACAGCATCCAATCGGCTGCTTTTCGCTAATTGGAGATTCCAAGGAAGCCAAGTCCTTCCCCACCTGGTATTTCCAAGAGAGTGAAGGTCTTCCTCTTCCTCTAATTCTCCCCGCGAGTACTGCGTCGAATACTCTCAGAACTGAAGTGTTTTCGTCCATTCGGACGACATAACCCAGCCATCGCAGCCTCTGAACTATGCTGAAACTTCGCTGATCGTTCCATCGAATGCGATATTCGCCGTGGCCAACACGCAAACGACCATAAATCATTTCCAGAACCTTTCTCTCGAAAATCACATCGTCCATGCCTCTGCACCATATAGCGGAAGGAGAATAATAAATGGCTTATAGAGTTTGGCCTTTGCTCGTCGAGACAGGACTTTAATTCTCAATTGGCTACTCAATCCGAAGTAGCACCTGTTAACCCAGTAAGAGTTATTCTGCGTTGAAATTTGAGGCTAATGTTGTTGTTGGAGCTGTTAATACTAGTTCCACGATAGACGAAACTATCTACGACTTCGAAGTTATGACTATCAACAGTTACGTGGGAGCCTAGTCGTTAGCACAGTCGTATTGTTTTTGCGGGGATACAAAATTCAGACATAACGGCTTAAGGATAGCTCCTTTTCATACAGAAAAATGTCACAAGGAGCCAAATCTTGCAAATAAGGAGGCTGAGCAATACCTCTCCTTTCGTTTTGAGTCAAAAAATTAGCCACAATCATGGTAGAATATAACAGCCACTTAACGTGGTAAAAGAACCATACATTTTGTGCCCAAAAAATCCAATCGTTTGC
>NW_017536958.1:0-911 GCF_001853355.1 Bactrocera latifrons | reverse complement strand
TTTTATCATTTGTATTATTATCGTTTAATATTATTGTTGTAATTTATAATTATTACGCATTTACTCTCATTATTTCACATTACAGTGTAAGAATTAAACTAATTGTTTACACATATGCCTAAATTGTGTATGTATGTGTATAGGTGTAGGTGTATACGTATGTATTAAGTATTAGCTTACAAAGGACAATAATCTTTGCTGCCGTTATTAACATTCTACGACGCTTGTCATGCCTTAAGCGCTCCGTATGTTTCTTTTTTGTATTCATTTTTTTATTACTTCACTTTTATAAGTAGTTTGTTTAAATTTATTTGTTTGAGTTTGTTTGCTGTTATTTTATATAAATTACTTCTGAAAGTAAATACTAGAGTGGATTTATGAGTGTTACAGCGTGTCTTCACGAGATTACTTATTGTTTTTTGTTTTTTTTTCTATTATAATTTGCATGGGCAAGGTTCAGTATGTATATGCATGTATATAAATGAATTATTTTGTATGTGAGAGGAAATTGTGATTCACTTTTTTCTTTCTTACAATTTTACTCATTACTATATATTTAATTTATTATTATTTAATCGGTACTTAACTTAAGCAATTAATTAATAATTTCCTTTCGTATATTTTTAAAATGTTTTTCATACATATTGTATGTTTAATTTTGAAGTAAAATAAATGTTATTCGCTAATAAGTGAAAACTAAAGCAAAATAATTACATTCGTAACACAATAACTAATTTGTATATTTTATATGTAACTCAGCTTACTACGAAGTTACATATGTACATACTACATACATGAGTATGTACTCGGTATGTACTTGTTATCAATATATGTTCTAATTTATTATAGATACTGGTAAATTACATATTATTAAAAATCAACGCACAATGTAATTTATTTATTTTTTATTT
>NW_017536957.1:0-1032 GCF_001853355.1 Bactrocera latifrons | reverse complement strand
TGGTGTTAGCGCAAAATATAGAGGTACGCGATTAAAATCTGTGTGTAACTCGGTAAATCTGCGACAGAGCCATTTGATATGATCAAGCAGGCTTAGCTAGATGTTGCTTTAGCAAGAAGTGGTCAGTTTCCGTGGCACTGAGCCTTTTTGGAGGGTCGGGAAGAGGTCGCTAATGAAGACCGTGTTGACAAATCTGCGACCTCGACAAACACCGATCGATGTGACTCGCGTGTGCAAAGCAGACATCAAAGGCATCGTCCACTACGAATTTGTTCCTCCTGTACAAACCGTCAACGCCAAGTTTTACGTGGAAGTCCTTTAGAAACTCAAACGAAAGATCAGTCAGGTCCGACATGACAACGCAGCCGATTGGAAGTTGCACCACAATAACGCCGCGRCTCACGCTGCCTTTCTTGTGAACAGCTACCTAACTGAGACCGGCATTTAAACGCTTCGCAGCCGCCCTACAGCCCAGATGTGATTCCGGTACTTTTTTGTTTACTTGCCTGAAAAGGCCGATAAAATGAAGGCATTTTGAGATGACATGCTTGCACCTCGGCTCTCAAGGTTATTCCGGAGAATGCCTTTCGTGACGCCTTCAATGCTTGGAAATCGCGTTTGCAGCGCTGCAATTAAGCACAAGGAGCCTAATTTGAAAGTTTTTAAAGATTTGTAATGATTGGTTGGAAGGACCAGATGGAGAAGGACTGGCTAGGCTTGGAATATCCAATAACGCCACGTAGCGAAATGAAGAAACGACTGGCGCGCTGTTGTTAACTCGGTTATAATCGCGTATGCGGTGTCTACGCCAATTAAGARGAAGAACGATTGGTTTAATAAATCGACTCACTCCTATTACTTTCCAGACAAACCCTGTAAGAGTATTTTTATACTTTGTTATACTTTGTTTGTTTTTACTTTATTTAAGTTGCTAAAAAGAGTATTATAGTTTTGTTTACATAACGGTTGTTTGTAAGTCCTAAAACTAAAAGAGTCAGATATAGGGTTATATATACCAAAGTGATCAGGGTG
>NW_017536956.1:0-900 GCF_001853355.1 Bactrocera latifrons | reverse complement strand
TTTGAAATCAATTTTTTAAATATTTTTTTTAAATTTTTAAGATTTTGGCAGTAAACAAACAACAAATATAATAATATGTTCATTTTTAAGAGCAGCTTGCCATATAATATATATTTTTTTAATTACACCTCTACCTATAGATAAAAAACTATAGTGCTGATAATTTAGTTAAAATTTATAAGTAAAAAGTAAACTTAGTTTTTAAGCTTGTACAATTGCGCACAATAAATTATCGTTTAAATTTTATTACTCTATTTTCACTCAATGCAAATATTTCATAATTTTGAAAAAAAAAAAATTAATGAAATTTAAAAAAAATAAGAGTCGTACATTTTTTTTCAAAAACTTCTTTGAAATAACATTTTTCTTAAAGAAAATAATAAAAATGAAAGAAAAAAATTATAAAATATAAAATATAAATATAAAATAATATTTTTCTCAAAAAAAATAATTAAAATGAAAACTAAAAATCATAATTTAACTATTGTGATGATTTTGTGTTGCCAAGTGAATACTTCCTAACTTATTTATTTTAAGTTTTTTTATTACAAAAAGTATTTTTGCTTAGCCATTTTTTTGTTGAATTATGCAGGGCTGCAAGTTTTTAAATTAAGCAATTTTGAATTTGAAATTGGCATTAAGTTTTCAATAAAAATAGTCGAAATTCTATTTACATAAACCTGTCTCTTATACACATCTAGATGTGTATAAGAGACAGGTTTTCAATAAAAATAGTCGAAATTCTATTTAATTAAATTTTTAGATCCAATCGCTTTTTAATAAAAATTCAGAATTTAATAGATGTGTATAAGAGACAGGGGTTTATCTAAGCTTTTATTGTGGTCGTGTTTAATTTTCTTAGTCTTTATTTATTTTTTTTCTTCTATTTTTATTTTATTT
>NW_017536955.1:0-1012 GCF_001853355.1 Bactrocera latifrons | reverse complement strand
TGGAAATACCTACTGATCACCAACCATTAACATTTGCTTTATTGCGGGGTGATATCCTAATCCAAAAATGAAAAGATGGCACACAATTATAGAAGTCCACACCAAA
Source organism: Bactrocera latifrons (assembly GCF_001853355.1). NCBI lineage: Eukaryota > Metazoa > Arthropoda > Insecta > Diptera > Tephritidae > Bactrocera > Bactrocera latifrons. The sequence continues at coordinate 906 of NW_017536955.1, read as the reverse complement.
CTTGCGGTCCTTTATATGGCCACTGTAGTAAATGCCACAAGGACCTACTCGTCTCTGGCCTTGTCCCGTCCATCGCATTTCTAGGACGGCGGTGATGTCAGCCTTTGTTTTTACGAGAGCATCAACAGCTGGGCAGCGGCACCTTCCCAATTAAGGGACCGGACATTCCAGGTGCATGCCATCAATTCGTAGTCCTTATTTCGTTTGCTATGGTCGTCATCAAAATTGGGGTCTCTCATCCGAGGCTGTTGTTGCGTTTTCATTGGGGTGGTTTTTTTACGTGGCGGGTCACAAGCCCAGCGCACAACCCTATGCAGGGAATGTTTCGCCTTCTGACTTTAGCTCGCCTTCAAACGGATGTTCTTAGGCTACCCAGAGGATACTTGATCAAGAACCAGAAATCGTGAGCTGCTTGAGTCATAGTAAAAGAATCGTTTCTGGCCACTCCCAAGTGAATGGCGATCAGAAAACTTTCCTCACTTACGTGAACTTCTACACATGACTCCATCCCCCATTAACTACAAATATTACTTTGAAAATAGCCTAATTTAATGATAATGTTATAAATTTTGTATGAATTCAGTAAATTTGCAACACGACAATCATATCATCACTTGGAAACGTATAAAATTATAAGCAAAAGGCTAACATACGTCTGTAAAATTGTATTTCTGAGCATAATGTTCATTGAACGCTCAGCTCTGTTCATGCGCTTGTGACAGTTCACACGCTTGTCCGTAGTTTGACCTTCTCTATGATATACGTTCTCTGGTTTGGGATTACTTCCAAGTGCATTGAAAATCAATAGATTATCGAATGTCTTGACCCAAGTAAGTATATTTGTATTGTTGTAAATTTGAGAGAAAGTTAATGACAGTCTCCGCATAGCAACCTTACCTTAGCTGT
>NW_017536954.1:0-1013 GCF_001853355.1 Bactrocera latifrons | reverse complement strand
TTTGAAAATTCATCAGAAAAATATTATCAATATTCAATTATTTCTGTTATAAAACATTTTTTATCAGTATGGCACTCACGAATAAAAAAGTTAATAATTAAAATAATTACCGCCTAGGCGGTAATCCATCACTGCGCTCACTGCAGTCAAGGAAATTGCAGATGGGGCTACACTTGCTATCTTAACTTGTATATATATGTATTTATTTTTGCAAAATACACATATTTAAAATTTTATTGTTTATAAAATATATATATAGACTTAAGGCTTTACATATCCCCACAGAAAACAGTCTAACGAAGTGTTCTCTTAATAAATCCTTTGATTGTTGCGACACGTAGGAATTGGCGCCGTCTTGTTGAAACGATATGTCGCCGAGATCACGCGCTTCAATTTCAGGCGGTCGTCATTGACAGTTACGTTCTCACCGGCATCATTTTTGAAGAAACATGAACCGATGACTACAGCGATTCAAAACCACACCAAACCGTGGTTTTTTCTAAATGAAATGGCAGCTTTTGAATATCTTTACGTAGATTTCGTTCCAAATGCGGTAATTTTGCTTGTTTATATACTCATTTAGCCAGAAGTGGGTCTCACCGCTCCAAAACGATCTTCTTGGAACTTTTAAAGAGCCCATATAGCGAGTACTTTCACAAACTGTATTTTATACGTTTTCGAATAGCATAAATACTCGCTGCTATGCCTGTTTTTCTTTTATCACTGAAGCAAGAATCGTTTTAGTTTTACTTTTAGATTAACAAGTTTAGTCCATACTGAATGAATCGTGTCCGTGTTGGCATTTTAAAACTACTGCTATGATTAAACGAAAAAAAATCATAAGTTGCGTAATTGCATCAGTTGCAATAATATTTTTATTCACATCGTTTAAATGCATTATTATTTGTAGTTACGTACGTATTAAACGTTTGCGTTCACTTAAATTAATATGATCATATCTCTTCTGAAAATATTTTTTAAGATATGCCGCTAATAATTAACTACTCTATTCA
>NW_017536953.1:0-989 GCF_001853355.1 Bactrocera latifrons | reverse complement strand
TTAATTCTTAACAAAAGTTTTAAGTATAAACAGCGCACTTTCTTTGGATTTTTATGAAATTTGGATCGGTAGTAAGCTACGAGGAATTTTTAAATAAAGTCCTTAAGTCTATTCTGCAGCTTAGGTCCGACTAGCAAAACTGTCTATCTACTTTCATACAGGAAATTAATGGATTTAAATACTGGAAACACTCCTCTGTTGACAAAAATATTATACATATGTGAAAGCAATGAAGTTGGATCGCAATAACAGTAATTTTACATAAATGGAGGTCTAGAAGAGTAAGAATTAGGTCTAGTGGTTTAGGTCTGTTGAGTCTTCTACGTTGTTGACCGTTGTCGACAATGCAGATCTGAAATTGACAAAGGTAGCGACTACTAAGTCCTTCCTATACAGTGAGAACCTTTTAGTTCCGATGGAAATTTCGTTTCTTACATAGAAAGGTGTACAGATGATGCGAAGAACTTTATTCTACAAGCTTAAATAGTTTCCAAATTGGATATAGTTTAGCAGCCTAAGATGTGGATTTACTATGGCCAGCTCGATCTAAACATATACTAGAACTTAAAATAAATTATAATAAATACATAAAATAAATAAAGAAATCCTATAGCATAAGCCTGGGTCAATCCGAGGAGTTAATGTGTAGTTAATTGGTCCAGAAATAAGCAAATTTCCTTCAAAGAAAAAAGCACTGCAATTGCTGCCATTCTACTAGAACAGCCGGTATTGTTTCTTCGATTCACAACTCATTAACGCTTGGCGAATCGAAAACAGTTATTAATAAAACCGACTTGTGCCTTTCCTGTCTCCAAATTCCAAGTACAAACATAACCGTGAAAGGCAAGGAAATAAATTTAGAAATAGTCACGGTCTATGGTTTCTCCAAACAAAAAAAAAAAAAATTTGGATCATCTGGTTCGCTATTCAAACACCTAGCTTAAACAGTTTACTTCGACATTTTTTTATTGAGACTAAGTAGCAATGGA
>NW_017536952.1:309919-323902 GCF_001853355.1 Bactrocera latifrons | reverse complement strand
AGAATTCATATGAATACACATGTCTGCATGTAAACTGTATAGAAACATAAGTAAAAGAGCGAACATGCGTCTGTTAGAGCAATATATAGTTTTCAGCATAATTTTTATTTCACGCTCAGCTCTGTTCATACGAAAATGTTAAAATYTCTCCTGCCGAGCTGGCAGTGGTGAAACTGGCACATCTCGACCGAGTTAGCCAAAAATATGTTTACGATCTCCGCGCCGTGAACCTTCTCTATGATAGACGTTCTCTGCTATAAATATACGTTCTCTGGCAAATGATGCGAGCCATATACGTATGTGCATACATTCATAATAACAAGAGTCGCATGCTTCTTTCACATCTCCGTTGCCACGGTCAACCAATGGCCGAGACTTGCGTTGTGTCAAGTGCTGAACACAATGAGCACGACAGACTGCAAGCGACAGCTGTCTAATATTAAAATACACACGTTCTTAGGGACACAGTTATGCAGTTGTGCAGCTGCTTCAATACCTGTGTCCCTAAGAACGTGTTTTTTTTTATAGTAGGGGGAAGCATCGAAAGCCGGAGTGCGGAACTTTAATCCGCTAAACTTAACCTACTCCCAACTCAACACTCTCCCACGGGACACCCATTAAGTATTACTTCGTCGGAGGGACAGGACATTTAAGTCTCCTCTATCGTGCAGACTGACGGACGCCTAATTTGTTCAAAAAGTCTCAGCTATGTAATTATGGATGCTGACGCATTGCTTTCCATTTATCAGTCGACTGACACATGAGTGTCGTTAAATTATCAACTGTAATACTTCCACCGAGTGTGGTTTTTAGTTTTTCCCTTGTGTTTGAAAATCTAGGGCAATAAAATAATACATGTTCAGAATCTTCTATATGCTCTGTACACGTCGGACAGTTCGGACTAATTTCATTGTGGAATCTGAAAAGTAGCTTCTAAAGCACCCATGTCCACTAAGTATTTGGGTCAGATGAAAGTCTAAGTCCCCACGTCGTCTGTTTATCCTCGGGTGGATGTCCGGTATAAGTCGGTGGGTCCAACGCCCTTTGGATGTGGAATTACGCCGCTCCTGCCACATTTTAATGCTCTTCTTCCTCTCCTCTGTCTTTGCCGATACTGTTTTAGGCACTGATATAGACGCTCGAGTTCATCTCCCTAGATGTCAATGGGCGGCATGCTGGCTAATACTTCAGCAACGTCGGTTGATGTAGTCCGGAAAGCACTTATTACTCGAATTGCAGAAAGCCTATGCGCCGCAATTATTTGTTTAGCATACGCTTTTATATTCATTGCCTGTATCCATACTGGTGCTGCGTACAGTATTACGGAACTCATTGCTTTCGCTATTAAGAATCGCCGGCTGGAACACATAGCCCCTGTATTGGTCATCATTCTCGGTAGTGCATTGTAAATTTTGTTTCCTTTACTGGAGGAATACTCCAGGTGTTCTTTGAATTTTAATTTAGAATCTAATATTACCCCAGATACTTCAGCTGCGGCTGCGAAATAATCTTGCATTCCCCTATGGTGATCTCTATTTGTTCTTCTACCTTCCTGGTGCTTATAAGTAAAACTTCAGTTTTCTGCTCCGCCAGTTCCAGACTCACAGAAGAGGTCTAGTGTCGTAGATCATTTACGCACTCCTTGCATTTGCTTCTCAGGTCGATTAATTGTTTTGCCACTGCTACCACCATAAGATCGTCCGCATATGCTGTTAGTTTCACATGTTTTAAGATAAAAGATGCATCTTTCGGTTGCTGCTGCTTATTTTTAAATCTTGACATACATATTTTGTAAGCAGTTCCTCAAGAGTCGATGTTTGCTTTTTTACAGAGCTTCTCGAAACACGACTTTTTGCTCCGGGTAATTGCCGACTTCAGCAGCTTCTTGTGGCTTTTAAATTCTTCTCTTAGGCGATTTTCGTTCGTTTCAACCTGATTACGCTGTAGACGCCGTCTAGCTGAGTGACAAATCTTTCTCAGTGTGGAAATTTCCACATTCCACCAATATATAGGTCTCTGTTTGCTATGATGTGCTGTTCGACGCATTGTTGCATCGCATGCTGCGACCAGTTCCTTTCGCACAGTAGATACCAGATGGGCGGCGTTGTCATCTGGTGCTCTTGATGCACTCCAGACTAGCTCAAAAAGGTTTGGATCGAACTCCTGTTGTTCCCAGCTTCATTTTTGGGAGTGATTCTGCGGGGGGTTCCGGCTCTGAGGTGCACGAAATTTGAGCTATAATCGTCATATGATCACTATGTGTGTATATATTTAACACTGTCCACTTTATGTGCCTGCTGAGTGAATCATTTGCGAACATAATGTCAATTATGGATCCTTCGTTTCCTTTTTGGTACATGTTTTGCGTTCCAATGTTTATTATTGTTAGGTTCGTTTGACTTAGGAATTCTTGAATAAGGCGCCCGCGATGGTTCATATATCTGCTGCCCCATGCAGTCGACCATGCATTAAAATCCCCCGCTATTACAATTGGACTTTTGCCTCTGGTTTCTAGAGAGAGCCGTAAGAGGAAATCTTCAAATTGTGTAATTGCTGCGCTGGGACGAGCATAGCAACTTACAAAATATTATATATCCCTTGTATATTCATCCATGTGAAACAGTTATGAGCTTCTCTGGAGCTGGTCTTGAATGGTTGTCCTTTGCAGGACCACATTGCTGCCTTGCCAGTTTTGTCTGCAATCCGCGTGCTTTCCGGACGCTGGGAATATTGTTCACTTAGTATAGCGACATCAATTTTCTCTTCTGTGGTTGTATGGTCTAGTAAATCCTGTGCTGCTGCGCAATGATTTAAGTTTAACTGTATTATCCTCATTTTCTTAGAGTCTTCTTCATCTAAAGATACTTGGGGCAAGTCATGCTCAACACCGAGTGTTGTCCTTTGCAGAGCATGCAGCTCGGAACGTTGGTGCATGCCTTTGCTAAATGTCTCGCGGTTCCGCAACGTGTGCATTGAGAAGATCTGTCTGCCGAACTACAGCAGTTACGCGGCATGTGACCCAGGTGGAAACATGTATAGCATATAGGAATAGGCGAGTATTCTCTAAGCCGACAAATCGACCATCCTATCTTAATTTTGCCAAATTTTAGTGCAGCTTTGGCATCCTGAGCACGTAGGCATATTAGAGCTATCTGTGTGCCACTACGGGTTTTGGATCCCACACTCTTTTTTTTTAGCGCCTCGCAGATTTCTTCAGGTGTAGTAATTTCATCTAAATCCTTACACACTATTGTGACGCTATGGGTTTTTGACTGTATCAGCGCCATTTCACCCACCGCTCCCTAGAAGACACTTTGGAATGACTCGGTTCTCTTGTCCGCCTGATTTTTAAGCTCAATCAGTGGTCTCCTTTCATCGTTTTTCTTATGTGGGCCACGTTTTATCCCAACTCTTCAAGCCCGCTGTCGCTTTTTATCTTCCGGAGAATATCACCATATGAAGACCCTTCTTTTTTTGCTAAAATGATGGCATCCAGTTTCGTTCCTATTTTCTTCTGAATTGGCTTTCTCTTTTTAACAACATCCACCCATTTCTCACATTCGTTATATTGACCCGTAATATCTATTACTTTCGTGGCCTCATAGCTCATTTGTTGTACCTTTTCGATAGCCTTTTTTGGGGTAGTTCTCCCGATGTTTCTCGCAGCCGCTTTGGGGTATTCATCAACCATAGTTTTTTCCACAGGTTTCTCGGCTTTATTATATAAGCACATTGTGCTACTGAGTAAATCGCGCATTGCCTGGTTAACGTGCCTTTGACCAGCCATCATATTATATTTCTCTCCATTTTTGCTTGCCCGGTCAGCAGTTCCACTAAATGTTGATCCCGCAGCGGTGGATTCCTCATTTCTGTCGTTTGGGGGCGTTCTCGAAATTTTAAAATTCCTCCGAAAATGATTCTCTGGTGTACGCCCCATACTATTCTCTGAGAAAATAGTTTGGGTACACCTGTTAGTGAGTAGGTTCAGTCCCTGCCGCTAAAACCTAACTTGTATCATAATTGGTTGGCAATGCCTAAACCAAAAGCAAAACGAAAAGGAGAAAAAAACAGAAAAGCGAAAACGGAGAACATCTTATTTGACCAAAGCAAAACGCAAATTAAAAATAAGCGCCCGTTTGATTCGCTGTTATTAGGAGAAATAAAATTATAACTAATAAAAAATTGGCAGCGAAAAGGGGCAGGTATTTGGTTAAATCAAAGTGTAGTTATCTATCTATTTAGGTTTGCTATCCACTTGGAACGTCCGGAACTCCGGTAAGTATTAGCACAAAGACTTAGTGTGAAAAAACTAGGATTATTCAGCGAATAATTCAAGAGCGTAAAAAACACGTCCACCTCACTCAACACTTAGTATATCTATCCCTAAGAACGTGTGTATTCTAATATCTGTCGCACTCATTGGTTGAACACTTGTGTGATAATAGAAAATCCAAGCTGTGCCGAAAAAAATAAACGAATGGCCGCCTATTGATCGCTTCTTATGCCGCTGTAACAGTTTCGCCTACAAGCTAGCGTAAATATGTATGCATATGTATGAGCTTGCATACATATCGACGCAGATATTTACGAGTTACGGAAAAAAATTTTCGAATGGACAAATATTATAAATCGATAACTCCGTTGTTGCCACTTTTCTGACTTCTTTCTGTTAAGAATCATCAGAAAGTTCTTCAATTTATGATTTTTAGCTTTTTCCATCGGCGCGAAAAGACGCTTGTTGGCAAAGGCATGCTCGCGGAGATGGTACGACGTCTGTTTTTATGAATGAAATCGTTTTTGTTGTAAAATTTGCTTCATGTGGGCTTCGTCAATTCGGCTGCCATATTGACTTGGCATGCTTATGCTATTTGAGACAGTTGTTGTTTTTGTAGAACAATGTTGCAAATTTTTGTTGGTTACATATTCACATGTGTACGCATATGTATGTTTGTATCGTTGTGTATTATTTTTTCGAAAGTGTATACAAATATATGCACATATAAGTACATATGAATGTATGGGCATGCAGATCAATGCGTAACAACATATAATATAATATAATTATAAGTGACAACATCATTATTTGAATTTCTGAACTCGCCCATGCATATACATGCAATCATATGAGCAGGTAATAAGATTAATATGATAGACGATATACATACATATTTATACTGTATTGTTGTGATAAATACAATTTCTATTAGTAAGAAACATGATACAAAAATATTTATTAGTACAGTATGTTATGTAAAAATCAAATAAAATTATTAAATATGCATGTTCAAATTGACTATAAATATTACTATGCATGCATTCATACAAAATTATACTCATATCATAATTATGTTTACATGTCAATATTGAATTGCCGACGGCAAAACGCAAAAGCTTACATATTTGCTTACATTGCGAATCCAAGTTGAAAGAAAATTGAAGCAAGAAAATATCACAATGCAATGAAATTGCGCATACATGCTATGGCATCATGAGCCGTACGTATGTATGTATATTATTTCTCTTCATATTCACTGGTTGAGTATGTAAGAGAACTGTTAAAAATGTTAACATTGCACATCGTGAATTCTGTGTTTATGAGGTGAATTCCATAGCACAATCCTATAAAATGTTCGACATCGAACCTGCACCTTCTCTATGTTTATACATTTTCTGGATGATTTTCGTGATAAAATATTTTCCAATCCAGGAAGACCATCGTCCTCAGATACAGAGGAAAGGCTTAATGGCAATGAAGGTGTGAAAAGTAAAGATTCTTCCGTACAGAAATATTTCAGGCGGAAGACGCCATACTAACTATTTTTATGTTTTGAAAGAAACCACACGATGGAGAACTATAAAATATAATTTTTATATAAATTTAAACATATTATTATATTACACGTATCTTAAGTTTTGAAAAGAATTAATAAATTTTATTTTTCCTTCACAATCTTGCATACTGTCTGTTACTATTTTTTCGACGAAAATTAATTCCGACCAGCATGACACCCATACTTGTGTATAAAATTAATACGGTCGCCAAGGGTTAAAAGAACAATATTTCCAAAAAAAAGGAAAGCAAGCCAAAAGGAAAATGGTTGTTGACTTCCAAAAAATTAATGGTCATGCCACAACTGACAGATATATAACCTACGAGATTCCAGATGGAACAAATAATACAAACTCGCTTTGTAATTTCTCTGAGATACATATATAGTATGCAGCATAATGTCACCCGAAAGTTAGAAAATCTTTATATTCGGTATATAGGGGCTTGACCCGAATCAACCCATTTTTAATACACACAGATGATATTGCCAGGAAAAGATTCTCTTTGAATTTCAATCCCATACATTGACCAAGATTATCATAAGTCAACAATAGATACTGGAGTCCACATTTCCGGTATTTGGGGATTGAACAGTTGTGGTTGGATTTGAGAAATTTTTGTTGATATGGTGGCATACTTTAAAGGCATTGTCTGCTCAAAGTTATTTTCCGTTATATAAACTACTTTTTGATTTGTAACTGCTACATATATGGGATTGTATTCCGATTTCGTCGATTTTGACACTGTGACATAGGAATATGAGAATTATGTCAGGTTCTTAATTTAGTCTAAAGCGGTGGGCCGCGTCAGACTTTTATAAAGCCTTCCCATACCATCTCAAAGGTAAATTTTAACGTCTCGCGCTTTTGTAGTTTTAACCGTACCGTAAAGTACCACTTACTTTTGATATCCACACCTTTGAGAACGCAATATATATATGTGTTTTTTGTTCATTTCAAGATGGATCACAATTTTATTGGATAATAAGAAGATGTTAAAATAAAGATCTCCCCTTTCGGATACTAGTGGAGGCGTGATAGTAATAAAAAAAAAATGTATTAAAATTGGTGGTCGGATACCAGTGGAAGTTGTACGTTGTATTTATAAAATTATCCAAAATAACACTTGGAACTAATGGATTGGTTCAGCTGCTGCGCACAACAGATATTGGACGGTGTCCCGAATATACCAAGAAAAGAACGTCCGCCGATGTTTACTGCTAAAAATTCGGACGAAGCTTTTTGCTTGTTGGGCGGTGGTGGATTAGTAGCTGCGTGTATTGGTGTATGGACGGTATTTTCTGTTGCTTCCAATGGATGTGTGGTGTGTGGCGAAACTGCTGCCTTCAAGAGTGCCAGTGTTGCTTGTGAGTGGTGTGTTGTGTGGTGTAGTAATGCGTGAGGGCGGAAAGCTTAACTCATTTAGCCATCCCGGCCCCCTAGGCGAATGTTCAGCTTAGCAATCGCTGCAGCTGCTCCAACGTTGCTGAGCCCGGAAGCACGTCGATACTGCGACCTTTGATGACGCCTTGTCGATGCTGTATTGTGCTGACGCCATAGGCGGGACTCAGGGGGAGGTGAAGGTCTTCGCATACGTGCCACACGGCGGGTTGTGCCGCGGCTGCGAGGTACAGGTGGCCGACCTACCTCTCGTCTCGGGGTGCGGTGGATCAGCGTGTGATGCTGTCTGCCACAGATGTGGCACAAAGCCCTTGATTCACATTCATGAGTTGCGTGCATGGGTGCCAGACAATTGCGGCAATGTCCATGCGTCTGTACTACCTGCTGGCGTTGTATTGGTAACAACCCCTTAAAGAGCCCACAGTATTGCAGTCAGTGGGGGCGTCGACAAAGGTGGCATTGTAAGCAATGGGGTTCCGCTGGTGATGACGGTGTTGTTGTTGGTGCTCGTATGATAATACGAGCGGTGCTGTTGATGTGGTTGTTCGGGGCCCCGGTGAAGGTTGACTATCCATATTTGCCTGTATGGAGAAAAGGTCGAGTTTAGTTGCAATTCAATAGTATCTTTCTCTTGATTGGTGTAGTTACCGCTTACGCGTTTATAACCGAGTTAACAACAGCACGCCAGTCGTTTCTTCTTTTCGCTACGTGGCGCCAATTAGATATTCCAAGAAGACAGGTCCTTCTCCACTCGGTCCTTCCAATGGAGTGGAGGTCTTCCTCTTCCCCTGCTTCCCCCGGCGGGTACTGCGCCGAATACTTTCAGAGCACGAGTGTTTTCGTCCATCCGGACAACATGACCTAGCCAGCGTAGCCGCTGTCTTTTAATTCGCTGAACTATGTCAATGTTGTCGTATATCTCGTACAGCTCATCGTTCCATCGAATGCGATATTCGACGTGGCCAACGCGCAAAGGGCCATAAATCTTTCGCAGAACTTTTCTCTTGAAAACTCGCAACGTCGACTCATCCGTTGTTGACATCGTCCAAGCCTCTGCACCATATAGCAGGACGGGAATTATGAGTGACTTATAGAGTTTGGTTTTTGTTTGTCGAGAGCGGACTTTGCTATCAGTTGCCTACTCCGTCCGAAGTAGCACCTGTTGGCAAGAGTTATCCTGCGTTGGATTTCTAGGCTGACATTGTTGGTGGTGTTTACGCTGGTTCCAAGATAGACGAAATTATCTACAACTTCAAAGCTATGACTGTCAACAGTGACGTGAGTGCCAAGTCGCGAGGGCGACGACTGTGTGTTTGATGACAGGAGATATGCCGTCTTGCCCTCTTTCACTGCCAGACCCATTTGTGTTGCTTCCTTGTCCAGTCTGGAAAAAGCAGAAYTAACGGCGCGGGTGTTGAGGCCGATGATATCAATATCATCGGCATACGCCAGCAGCCGTACACTCTTATAGAAGATGGTACCTTCTCTATTTAGTTCTGCAGCTCGAACTATTTTCTCCAGAAGCAGGTTGAAAAATTCGCACGATAAGGAATCGCCTTCGTTTGGTATCGAACGGCTTGGAGAGGTCCTTCCCGATTCTGACGAACATCGCGGCATAAAGGCAGCTCCTTTTCGTGCTGTCGAAAGCAGCTTTGAAATCGACGAAGAGGTGGTGAGTGTCGATGCACGGGTCTTTTCGAAGATTTGGCACATGGTGAATATCTGGTCGGTTGTTGATTTTCCAGGTCTGAAGCCATACTGATAAGGTCCAATCAGTTTGTTGACGGTGGGCTTTAATCTTTCACACAATACGCTCGATAGAACCTTATRTGCGATATTGAGGAGGCTTATAACACGGTACTTGGCGCAGATTGTGGGGTCTCTTTTTTTGAGGATTGGGCATAGCACAMTTAARTTTCAATCGTTGGGCATGCTTTCGTCCGACCATATTTTACAAAGAAGCTGATGCATGCTCCTTATCAGTTCTTCGCCGCCGTGTTTGAACAGCTAGGCTGGCAATCCATCGGCCCCCGCCGCTTTGTTGTTCTTCAGGCGGGTAATTGCTATTCCAACTTCTTCCTGGGCGGGCAATGTAACGCCTGCTCCATCGTCGTCGATTGGGGCATCGGGTTCGCCTTCTCCTGGCGTTGTGCGTTCATTGCCATTCAGCAGGCTGGAGAAGTGTTCCCTCCATAATTTAAGTATGCTCTGGGCATCGGTGACTAGATCACCTTTGGGGGTTCTACAAGAGTAAGCTCCGGTCTTGAAATTCAATAGTATAAATTATGAAAAATTTGTCTTTTGGTAAATAAATTTAATTTTGTTTGTCGAGGTCGTAATAGTCTACCCACTAGTTATGATTTATCATATTTGCGGTTTATTTCGGTTTTGTTTACAAGACGGATATTTCAATTTCTGCGTGTCGGTAATATTGTACGGGTTGTTTATTCTGTGCATTCTTGTTATCTGTAGTTGGTAAAAAGCATAGTGTAACGAGCGGTCTCGTTAGAGTTCCGTTTTGAGTAAGGAGGTCAATTACTCGTATATGACCGTCCGAGCCATGATGTAGCTTCTCTATGCGACCAAGCCACCATTCTGTAAAGGGGAAACAGTCGTCATGTATTAGGACAAAATCTGCAAGCTTTGGCGCCTTTTCGTCAGTTTTCCAGCGGTACCTTTTGTGACGGTCCTATATATGTATACTCCTTCTAACACCGGCGACTGAAATCATGATGGTGAAATTTAATGACCGTGAATTCAGAACGGCTTCAATACCAATTAATAATGTTGTAAATTACTCAAAATTAAATTTGTACTTTTGTACAATCTCACGTGAAATTTGTTTGATAAAGTCCACAAACTGTTTTTCAGTGGCTCTTTGAGCTCCTATAAATGTCTTGCCATTGTAGCTCATGAGTTTTGACGTAAACGACGGGGTCCGACGAAGCAAGCAAATGCCGCGAGAAAATTCTCCTTTGTCAGATTGGTACATAGCTCAAGGTGTAATGCTTTGTCGTAAAATAGACAAAGACAGCCACGTAGCCTTTCATTAGTGTGGGAGACCTTAGCATTGGCACCTTTATTTGAAAAGGCCCAGTAAAATCGACACCTCTGATAGTGAAGGTCAGAGCAAAGTTGCAGCGTTCCGGTGGAAGTGCTGCCATAATCTGCGTTCGCATAGTGCAGATCTTTCACGAAGAAATTCATTTCTCTATTTTTGGCTTGAGTCTTGGGATATAATACTCTTGGCGGACTATTTGTTGTATGAGGCGGTGTTCGACATAATTGAGATATAAAGTGACAGGTTGCGATCTCTCTGGTATAACAATGGGACAATACGTTAGGCTTGAATTGACAAGCCGATCATTTGCACGAAGTAGACCCTTCGTATCTATGAATGGATTTAGTACTAGGAGTGAGCCCTTCTTTTCAATCGACTTTGATAGTGGCCAAGAATCGGGAGATTCTGTTAACAGGCAAGGTGCAGAGATTTGCACCCTCTTGTATCTATATCAGCAAGATTATCAGCACTGGATACGTGTCGCCAAGTGGTTGATCCCACTAGGTCAAGAATTTGAGATGTTCGACTGGAAATATACATCTTCCATGCATGTGGTGGTTTTTCCAATCAGGCCAATACAATCTCGGAATCGGACCAGAGATTTAAAATATATTTTGCCATATTCAGATGCATTTGCACTATGGATGCTAGTTTGGCAAGTAGTAGTGCACCACATAGTTCTAGTCGTGGTAGACTTATTGTTTTTAGAGGAGCGCTTTTTGCTTTTGCAACTAGTGAGTTCACCTTTTTTAAGTAGATTTCTTTCCATATTTTGAAACTGCTGTATTGCAGAGGAGTGACCTAAGGCGATTATGTTGGGAAATTGTTGTTTTAATTAGTGGATCTCATACCCCAGACGTCATACTACTTACCGACCATTATCTGATCTAGTAGTTGTGGCTTTGAAAAAGTCTTCACAATACTGATCTTCAGGGGTTGTGAATGAAATGGTGGGTAGTTCTTCTTTCTCCAAAATTTTCTCAATTTTGAATTGAGGTACTCGTTTGAGATTTCCTCAACTTGAGTTGTCATTACTGTGACTGGTTCCGTAACTAGTCCACTTATGATCCAACCGGAAATAGTCTTTTATGCCAAAAGTGTGTTTGAAATATTTTCAATACGTTTGAGTATTATCTATGGTATGAGATCGCTGCCTGATAGAACATCTATTTGAGCGAGGGTATTGCAGTTTGGATCTGTTAACTTAAGGTGTGAAACCTTTTCCTAATGCTTGCYATTTATTTGACAGCTTGGAAGTATATTTGTTAGTTGCGGTAAGACTATAGCTACTGCTTGCGTTCTTATGTCTGCTTGGGACGAAAGTAGGGTAATGGGGCAGATTTTATTAAAGTTTTGAACTACTCTTCCGCCCCTTCCTGTAATTTCAAAGTTGGCATGTTTTATCTATTTATTTATTTTTTTTTCTTTTGCTCTAGACGCTATGAAAGATCATTGTGATCCTTGGTCTATTAGGGCCCTTAGCTTAAACAGTTCTCCTCGATGATCGATTTTAATGCCTTTGAGCAGCATGGTGCTTTTTGGCAATTTTGTGGCTTTGGCACTTCGGTAACCCGTGGCTCTTTTGATATTTGCGCTATTTCGGAGTAACCTGGAAAAATTATTTACATGAAGCATCAAATGGTGTCGTTTATGACAATAGACGCAGTAAAATTTGCTTTCACACTAGGGATGATCGATGTCATAATCGAAAGCTCAACATGGAAGTTCGATATTTATCGAAAACCGAACMTCGATGTTGGATCCATATTAATTTTTACAACAATAATTGACAAAGAAATAAAACACAATCTATAAGTTTGAAATTTATTAAGCAACAGATCCAATTATAGCATATCCCAATATTTTTTATTAATTGACTGAAGAAAAAGTAATTTTGATAAAGAAGAACCTTTTAATCACATATTTTAACGATATTTTTTGTAATTTCGGGTAAGTGGAACGACTTTGCTGCTGGTAACATAGTCTTCTCCACATATTTCTTTAGTAACAGCTTCTATAGGGCGTAAAATTTCAAAGATTTCAGGTAACTCTTTAATACCTTTTGCAGTTATCATTGGAGGAGCACTTGTGTGGCAAGTATCAATTTGATTAATCGTTGATCGCAGATGTAAAAATCTTTCCACCATATAAAACATGGAATTCCAGCTGAGATCTTGTATTAATTTTAGATCAGAATCATTTCGTAATTCATCACTCGCCACACTATGCTTGAACCAGATGACAATCCTTTTTACAGATACAATCAATTAGGGTAATTTCTTTGTTTTTGCAATCGATTTTTGAGCTACTAAATTCATAAGGTTCAGGCATAGTATCCGTCCATATGTCGGTTATCAGGGTTATATTACGTACACCTCTGATTTTATTTTTAAAAAGAATCTGTKGACTTTATACAGAGGAGTAGCTGTTTTCATTAAGTTTAAAAATCCTTCATTTTCATCAATCTGGAACAGCTGTGAATCTTTGCAAATCATATACAAGATGACATTTGTAAGTCGAACACCTTTAGTTCCATTTTCAGAAAATTCAGATACGAAATTAGTATGCTCCTGAAACTCTCATTTAGTGTCGGCTGGAATATTTTTTTGCGATGAGACGATGCACTTATATCACTTGCATTAAAACTGCAATCAGAATCAATTGAACTGTTTTCATATAAAGCAGAGTCAGGTGTAATTCTCTCAGCGGAAGTAGAAGCAGTTGACATTAAAGGTTTTACGAATGTCTCCTTATGTAATTTCTTTGCGCCTGTTTTATGAACTGTATTCTCGTCGTTGCTATGTTTCCCTAATAATGAGCCTGTCTCTTATACACATCTAGATGTGTATAAGAGACAGGTATTCTCGTCGTTGCTATGTTTCCCTAATAATGAGCTATGCATTTTTTCAATGTGTAACATTAAATTTATTTTATTTAAAATAAAATGTTATGTCACCTTATTATCCTACTTTCAATGCAAAAAACAGCAAGCATTTACACCACAGCCGTAGAAAAACAATACAGCATTTATAACCTTAAAAAGAATAATATCATTTAGCATGCGCAGAAAGCAAACAGATGAATTCATATTAGATAGAATTCAATTATTAAAAACTTACATATCGTTGTATTCCATGTAATATATTATATATGAAAACACTAGTAGAATACGATTAAATCAGTAAATTAACACAGGTACGCACAATACAATTTTTTTTTATCAACAAACAAGTAGAAGTGTGAGTGAGCGTAAGTGAGCGAGACGACGAATCTCGAAGAACGAACGAATGAAGGGAACGACCGGTGTGAATGACGCGTTCAGAAATAAAAAACCTTGATTTGTGGATGCGTTCATAGAAGACAAAATTTGTTTCATCGATGATAACAGGACAGCAGGAATAAAGGGATGTTCAACTTATTCCAGTGTGAGAGCGCCTCAAAATAAGCGTTTTTTATAACATTTTCCATTGCAGCCAGATCGAACAAAATAAGAATTTTTGGGCATTTTAAATTAAAACACCCAACATTTAGTACGAATAAAAATTACTACATAGCGTTTATTTATTATATGGAGAAATTATTTAAATTTTTTTAAAGTATATTATAACAACTGACCTTTGAATATCCAATAAAAGGGTTTAAGCTTGTTAGCTCTCAATCATTAAATGTTTTTAATAACTTTCCATTGGAAA
>NW_017536952.1:297832-307719 GCF_001853355.1 Bactrocera latifrons | reverse complement strand
CAGCCATTTTACGTATATTTCTGCCACGCACGTGCTCAATTCTGCTAAATAGCAGCGAGGACGGCGAATTCCTTACCCARATTCTATCGGCTCTGTTAGCCGCCAAATCGAACATCATACAGAATTCAATTTGCACCTTCTCTATACTTTACGTTCTCTGGTTGAGGTCGTTTTGAATACCTTTTGGTTTGGTTATTTTTTTGTCTACACTTTCTGAGATTTCGTACTGGGTGGTGAGCACTTTTCCCGTGATGACAGCTTTTGCTCCCACAATAATTACGACTTTTCTTGTAACGCTGCTTTGCATATATTTACCAGCATAGGACCCTAGTTATCTGCGGGAATGTTTTGGGTCAATAAAAGCGACAAACAATTGGAAACAGTGGATTGAAGTTTGATAAATTCTTCACTGGTTTCCTTTTGTACTTTTGGCAAGTACATTGAAATTGTTATTTTCTTATCGACCAATATTCGTTCATTTTCGTACATTGATTTCAAAGCTTCCCAAGCATTATTGAAATTGTCGTCATACGAGTATAATGCGAACTGTTTTACTATGACGCCTGGAAGGATGGCCACTGTTCATAACCCCCCTGACGAATTTCTGTGTCACATGCGAGCACCTTGAGGTGGATACCTGAACTTGCCTCTTGACTTTGTACATGTAGCATCTCTACTCAAGGAAGTGGAGTAGGTGCAATTGCTTTAATCAGTTTCAATTGATCAGTAATCATTGCTTTCGTTTCTTCAATTTTGGCGTAAGCCAAATTTTTTGATTTCCAATGCTGATTCAGAATTATCTTGAACTGGCGAAGATAAAAATCGAGTGCAGTATCTTATTAAACTGGCACTGTTGTCTTTTTATAACGTTTTTCCCCCTTTTTTATTTTTGTAACACCTTGCTTTGAGCGTGTAGCTTCTGCAGGTATACGTGGACTTTTTTCGCCCGAAATCATTTTTGGAACTTTCAGTAGTTGTGAAGATTTAGATTCTTTAGAATCTGCGTTCATTTAGAAAAAATATATTAACGAAATAACTTCTTTCAGTATAAATTGATTGACTTTAAGTGAAATTGCTGATTGCAAAGCGAAGTCTCTTGTAAATAATAAAATTTAAAATTTTATTTTGCCTATCGGATTAAATTAAATAACGCTTTTATTTAATTAATCTCAAAAATAGTATACAATTATTGCCGAATTTATTTAGTATTTATTTAATTGCTAAAATAAGCAATTTTATTAAATTGTTTTGTGTTTGTGTGTCTGATGTGAGTGCTTGTATAAGAGATCAGTACTTTTTGTACATACATGTATGTAGTATATACGCAATCCTGCTTGTTTTTGCTTACCAAAGAACAAAGGGTATCGCCGAAAATGTGCCAATTTGGACTTTGAATATTTAATTACTAATTTATTTATATAAATATATATTTTAAAACTTTATACTATTTCTACCGAACTGTTTAATAAGTATATAATATTTTGAGGTACCCTCGTAGGGTATAATTAGCGTTCCGTATTACATATCATAAGTTTATATGCAAGTGTGCATATATTGTTTCTCAGTGGAGCGAGTTAGCGTGCGGAATTGAGAAATGAAATAATCGTATGTGTACTTCTGCAGCGGAATATGGTAAACATTGGTAAGCGAGCAAGGTAAACGGTGCAGCAAGATTGTATCGCTTACTCCGACCGATGAAAATTAATACGGCGATGTCCTACAAAAAGTAACAGATCACCCCTTTCGCTTACCATAGGGACGCAGAATTCTTCGATGCCTCAATTAACGAAGACTTCTTCGATCCCAAAGTTAGCGGAGAATTCTTCGATGCCTCAATTAACGAAGAATTCTTCGATACTAAAGTTAACGGAGAATTCTTCTATTCCAAGGTCAATAGTAGAATAGAAACAAATTCATATTAATTTTGCTTTATTTATGAAAGTGCATACATGTATTTCATTATTAAAATAAGTATTTTTATATAATATAAAAGGGAATTTTTTTTTAATTTTCTGGTTAAGTCTCTTTTCGCGTTTTTTCCAAGCAACGAGACTTGAAGAAACGGCCTTTCGCGAGTCTGATACTTTTTTGAATTTGGTGAATATATTCCGATTCAGTGAAGTGATTCAACTTTCACATATTCTATGTCCTTCAATGATAAAAGGTCGAAAAACTTACCAAATAGTAACGCATTAAAGTGCTTAAATTCCTTCAAAGATTTCTTGCCCTTCACATCGAAGTAATTGTGTTCCAGCAACAATTCAACTGCTATAATTTTATGCAGCGATTTTTCGATTGCATTGTGAATTTTAATTTTTGAGTTAAAATGTGACACCAAAGTGTAGTATTTTTAAATAAACTCACATATTTTTCCTTGTTGCCTTCCAATTCTGTGTCAAGTTCTTTTAACGCTTCGTTAGTTTTTAATGGAAATTTATTGGTAGATTTGCGACTGCAACTCATTGCATTTATGAGGGCATTATTCGTTGACTGTGCGGTGGTTAGTTTTCGCAACAGCTCATTTGTGGTGTTAACTTGTTTCGCCAATTTCTTTATATGTTGTTGCATTTCGTAAATTTTTTTTCAGACTGGCGATTTCGCATGGACAAGAATCTGAAAATATAGACTAAACATATCAGGTAGTGAAATATCTACTGTTCGCATTAAAATAACTTACTTTCGTTTTTGTAATTTTCCACAACCGATTTCACGCCAAAAAACTTCATCCCGTGGTAACTCATCTTATAGATCTTAAACACAAAATTGAAAAATTTTTTAATTAAAAAAGCAGCTCACCTGAAAACAACGAACTTTCTTGACGATTTGACGAAATAATGAAAAGATTTACTTATAAATTGTATTCCATCAATTTGTATTTGCCATTTTTCATGTACTTACTTGATTGAAAATATGAACACAGTACAATTTAGCCTTTTATGCAATACCTAGTATCGAAGAATTTTCTTCGAAGCATTCTTCAAAGAAAAATGTAAGCGATGAACGATTATCCCGCTGGGTCGGTTTGTAAACGTGCTCTCTGCTCTCTGTATAAGTTTTCTCCCTACGGCTTGGGAGGATTTAAAAAAACAATTTTAGTTTTTTTCTTGGAGACAAGTTCCGTTCTTTATTCGATGCAACGAAAATGCAAAAAAGCTTCTTACAATTAATTGTTACTTCTATTTACACAATATTTTCTAACTTAGTTTTATATTATATGTTGTTGCAGTTTTGTCACCTGAGCTGCGCTGTCACTTCTTGCTGATAGGCAAAAGGTCCTCAGAGGAAGTGCATTTTCGCAAGTGCACTAATTTAAGTGAAGTTGGCGATTTCGTAATAAAAGTTATGCTTTTGTTTAGTCAGTTTGGGACCGAATTATTTATATTAAATTTTACAGTTTATGGCGTAAACTCCCTCCTCTTAAGTTCGATCGATTAAAAATAGGGTAAGTTATTGCAACTGATGGTTTCTTGAAGTGGATTTTCTGCTTCCAATATATTTGTCGTCAAATATTTTATATTAACCGGTGCTTCTGTTGTATGTTATATTTCGTGTACAACATTTTTTGTGCTTTCTTCCCAACCAAGAAGAGCTGAGCACACGTAAAGAGAATTTATTTATTATCGCATTCGTTTTTAAGTAATTGATAGTTTTGGCAGGAATAAAGGGATGTTCAACTTATTCCAGTGTGAGAGCACCTCGAAATTAGCGTTTTTTTTTATAACATTTTCCATTATGGCCAGATTGGACAAAATAATAATTTTTGGCTATTTAAATTAAAACAACCTACATTTAGTACGAATAAAAATTACTATATAGTGGTTATTTATTATATGGAGAAACTATTTAAATTTTTTTTTAAAGTATATTAGAATAACTGACTTGACCTTTCAATGCCCAATAAAAGCTTTTAAGCTTGTTAGCTCTCAATCATTAAATGTTTTTAATAATTTTCCATTGAAAATAATACTATTATGATGCTTCAAATTAAAAAACATTTCGTCAAATACCTTTACATTTCACAATTTATTTAATTTTCATTGCTCTATATTTTTTATAAGTGGTCTCGAAAGATGCAACCAATCAGTCCGTTTACATATTTTTTTGGCAAGATTTCAATCGCCATCGTTCGTTTCCAATTGATAAATGTCAAAACCTGAACTCGATTAGCTGTCAAAGTTCAGTGGGTTTTGACGTTTAGCAATTGCACTCTCACTTCCAGTGAGAGAGGAGTTGAACATCTCTTTATCTCTGGTTTTGGTGTTGTTGATATGCAGTTCGTTACTTCTAATGTAGATGCTTCAATATTCCAATAATATTGGTTACCTATTTTTAGTGATGTGTTGTGGAACTTAATAAGGAAGGTACCAACTATTCTGTGATTTTCCTTATCGTTATTAATTGTAGCATTAAAATCATTTACAAGTAACAAGCCTGGTTACAACTCTTCAATGGGGGAATGTTGGGCCACGTTTTGATTTCGGTTAAAAAGTCACATAAAAGTTATTTTTTGTGAAAATTCCAAAGCATGGATTTGTAGTGCGAGTCGTAACCTTCCTTTTGATAACATTGGTTTGATAAAATTCTACAAAAATTTAAAAGYTATAGCCATTGGCACAAAAAACCTGATTTTGCGATTTTGAAAAAAGGTGGGGAATGCGGGCTGTCTGTAAATCGATTAAAACATGATTGTTACCCATGAAAAACTTTTATTTATCAATGGAAATGAGAGAGATTTATAAATAATGAGAAAAATAGGAATTGGCGAAAAAAATTATTCCGAATCGCAGGGGATGCAGGTGTAAGTGTTTTGGTTCGGTTCGGCACATTTCAAGTGAACCCCTCGATCACAAACGATGCAATGGGCCGTGTTTTGACGATTCTCGTGCTTCGGCATCTTTTTCTTGCAAATCGTGCAAAAATCGAAGTCCTCTTTGATGCTTCTTCGGGCTTCTCTTCCGTGGCGTCTTCGATTTGCCACGGCCTTTTTGCTTCTTGGCTGCTGGTTCATCGGCTGCCTTCGTCAATTTTTGCCGCTTTTTTTCGGCCTTGTCAAGCAGATCTGCGACAACCTCAGGCGATGTCAAAATCGTTGACTTCATTGTCTTGCGGCCACGTTTTGATTTCGGCGCAGGTGTGCCCAATTTCAACGGGCTAACCGATTTCAATGCATCACGGAGCTGTRGAGCCGAAACAAGAGACAACGACGATGATGCAGCAYCACTTGTTGAAGCTGGGGCACTTGTCGATGCCTCCGACGTTGACACCTCCTCATTMGCAGCAGTCACAATGGCATCACCAGAGGCAAGAACTCGACGTTG
This sequence comes from Bactrocera latifrons, assembly GCF_001853355.1. Taxonomy (NCBI): domain Eukaryota; kingdom Metazoa; phylum Arthropoda; class Insecta; order Diptera; family Tephritidae; genus Bactrocera; species Bactrocera latifrons. The sequence continues at coordinate 302,401 of NW_017536952.1, read as the reverse complement.
ATTGTCGGCGTCTTTCTCTTCGTCACCGAACAAATTTTCGCCGCTCAGTTCTGAAGCGACAAAGTCAACTGCAGTGAAAATTTGAGGGTTGAACGGGTAGATGCCAGTTGTTCGGAAGCCGGATTTGATGGTTTTCGGCGTTAACATAACATCGAAGCACTGATCGACAAGGAGCGGCACATGATGCAGATCGAAAGTGACACCAATGTTGGACTTTTTCCATGCATCATGCTTCACGGTCATCATGCCTTTAAATGGTGCACATACCGCAACATCTAGCGACTGCATTTTGTGCGTGCATTTCGCCAAATCTATCGCCTCGATCGATAAATGCGAACCGTGGTTGTCCAGCAGCAACATGGTTGGCGAATAGGCATTAGCACCAGTGTGCTTGATGAAATGACGCATGAATTGAGGGAACACGTCAGAGTTCATGTAACCAGAACCGTTCGCAACACCAACAGCGCCATGACTCGCATGAGTCATAAAAATCTCTTTCATGTTGACTCGGGGAAAGAGGAAGAATGGCGGTATAGACTGGCCACTAAGCCTGACGGCCAAAGTCAAAGGCACATTGGTGCCTTTTTCGGCAGATGTTGATGAGCCGACCTGCTTTTGTCCTTTGCGCGCGATGGTTTTACAGGTCTGGTTGGCACGGTCGGGCACCCGATTTCATCCATGTTCCATATTCGGTGAGGTTCAAACGGCGCCTTACCGAGAACGGATGAAAGGTTGGCAAAGAATGCATCGACATTCTCTTTGTTGAATCGCTTCGCACGGCTCTGGCTTACTTGTTCTGGTGTTCGCAGTGACAMATTTTTGTGGCGTTTCATGAACGCCAACTGCCAATCCTTACTCGCCTGTTGATTGTCGTTCCATGGATCCGGATACGACGCGCCAACTTTCCGAGCAAATTCGTACGCGAGCTTACGAAGCTCCATCAAACTAATTCCATAGTTGATGTCGCTGGCCTGGAGAATGTAGCTTATCAGCGCCTTCTCTTGTTCGATGTTGAAGATCTGAAATAAAAAAAAAATTTTTATTATTCGATGAAAGAAAAAGAAAGAAACCAGCAGAACTCACAGTTTTTGTGCCCATCGTCGTGCTTTCAGCCAGCAAATTCTTCATTACATCCGCATTGGCAGTAGTAACGTCAATGCTCGCACCATCAAATGCTGCAATATAACGCATCAGGTTGGTCCTCGGAATTTTGTGTGCCGTYGCAGATTGTCGAACGCTGTTGTGATGTATTTTCACCGACTTGATCGCCTCCAAAATGTTGTCGAAATCAAYARTTTTCTCTTGTTTGGGATAGTACCGCGGCATAATGACTAAACAAAATTTTTCGGAGTACGAAACTATCAGGAAATGTTGAAAAACTATTGTGTTGTTGAAATTCTGCACGAAAAATCACTTATACACGTCAAATATATGAAGTTAGCATGTAAAAATGTAAAAAACTACACACACAAAACGACCCGACATTCCCCGTAATTCCCCAAACGATCATATTTGCAAAATGGCGGTGGATAATGAACACAATGTAAATTCGTGCAAAATTTCTTTTGTGTGTCGAAGGCTAAAGGCTCAGCTAATATCATAAAAATATTTACCTGGATGAATTTATTGGAAAATGTGAAAAAAAACCAACTGTACACAGAGTTGAAAAAAAACTTTCGGAGTGTCGAATTTCTTTTTGTTVTCGCAGAGAGGTTATAAYACGTGTTCACASCTCGAGTGCTATATAGAAACTGAGCTTAGTATGAGACGAGCCGATGACAGTTGGTTGCAGCTGTCAACCTATTCTAGGGAAAAAAATATCGCGCTGGCCCGGGATTCCCCAACATTCCCCACCTTCCCCTACTAATTAATTTAGGTAGACACTTATCTTTACTTATATCTACTAATTGATTTCTTTTACATATTTTAATACAACTATATTAATTGCATTTATTTTCAATGCCATAGATTTTCGTTTCTTTTTTTTATCAATATTTGATTATATTTTAAATGTACAGCTTGATTGAGCCGTTTCAGGGGTTAGGTGGGTTTGAAAATTTCCAAAAATTGATTTTTTTTATTTGCTTTATTAAATTCTACAATACCTCTAGAATAAAGTCCTAAATTTTGAAGTGGATCTGAGTAATAATTTCGGAGATACAGCATTGAGAACTTGTGCACTCAAGGCTAGCTGCGCTAAGTGCCCTGTCTTTGAACGCGTTTTTTTCGAAACTGTGTTTTTGAAGTCGATGGACACGATTTCCCGAACGAAGGACTTATTCTTGTTTCATCACAACTTATTTTTCTGACTAAAAAATTCCGAAAATTTGACCAAAAATGAGATTTTTTGTGCACAAATGCGGTCTCAACCGTGGAATTATCAACATTTTTGTATCGAAATTTCAGGAGATATTGTTCGAATATATACTACCTTTGATATAACATATTATATTTTTCAAATATATGATTACTTGTATTAAAAACAAATCGTAAAAGTACCTTCTTTTGTACCTCTGAAACCCACCTAACAATACAATAATATTGCTGTAAATTTCTTTTTCAGTTAAATGTATTTTAATAATATATAATAATGTTGTTGAATTGCTTAAAATATTTATATCAGCATATTCTATAATCTAAGTTAATAGCCCCTTTACTACGGAAAGTTTGTAATGGTTTAATATTTTGAGGGATATACATAGCTTCAATTATTTCATGGGATAAAATTGGATAAAAAATGTTGGCGGATGTATATTAAATAAATTATCTTAAATGTACCATCCTGTATCTTTGAATGTTTGTCTTTTGTAGTAATAATATGCGATGAAGTGTAGTCCAAAAGTTGTATTTCTGCTATGCAGGGGATTATCCGAAGAAAAATCCTAAAAATAAAAAAATTTACTGTTTAATGTTTTTCTGATGCACTACTCGTCCTGTTTTAGTTTTAACTGTCATGTTAAAGTTAGTCGCTACTGTTTCTTTTTTATACCTTGGGGACAATTTATTGCCAATTCTCCTATTTAATTTTACGTATGTATATTATGTCTCCATCGGAATATGTTTTCATATCTGTGCTATTTTTATTATGGTAAGCCAGATCGGCGTTTTGTTTGCCTAATATTGTTTTTTTGTTATGTCTTCTCTTTCATTCTGAATTAAATTTGGATCGGTACCCACTCGTCTACCGAAAAAAGTTTCAACTGATTTCCTACGTGTAATAGTATGAATTGAAAAATTATACTCCTTGACAGAGTTTTCCAAAAGTTCCTTAAATGCATTATGAGTTTTATTAATTTGAAGGCAAAGTATGATTTCTTGCAAAATTTATATGGAAGCGCTCTACTGCCCGTTTGAGTAGCTTGTGCAGGCCGGCGTTCTATAAATTTCAACTGCGACCGCGGATGCAGCTCGAAGCACCACCAGGACCTGCATGCTGCTCAGCATGCATACAGAGCGGGAAGATCCACCAATACGGCTCTGTACCAGTTGACCACTGAGATGGAGAGTTCACTGGAGAAAGGGGTAGAATGTGGTATGCGCCTTCTTGGACACCGAAGGTGCCTTTGACAACACATCTCACAGGAGTGTAGCCAGGGCACTGGAGAGAAGGAAGGTGGTAGCAAAGGTGCGTAGATGGATAGAGGCGTACGGCGCACCAGAATCGCTGAGAACACGGTAGGTGATACAAAGATTAGTCTTCGCACAACAAGAGGCTGCCCACAGGGAGGTGTGCTATACCCACTGCTATGGAGCTTTGTTGTGGACGACCCGTTAGCACTGCTAACTCACAATGGGTTCCGCTGCCAAGGGTATGCGGACGATATTGTGATTATAACTAGAGGTAAATTTGAGGATACTCTCAGCGGCCTGGTGCAACGAGGTCTAAACCTAGCAAAAGGGTGGTGCAGGCTAGCTGAATTGAATATCAACTCCTCAAAGACGACCGTAGTCCCGTTTACGAAGGCATTAATGGTGTGCAATCGGCTGGCGGGAAAATCCTGGGGCTGCAAGCCAAGGACCATTAGGTGGTTGTACACCATGATTGTGCGACCAATAATCACATACGGGGCGGTGTCCTGTGCCTCTACAGTGTCGCAGTGCCTAACAGCAGCTCTGGAGGTCCTGCTGGAACTCATACCGCTTCATATAGTGACCGATCACTAGTAAGTAGCCAAGCACTCACTTCTGCAAATAACAGCAGAGGGATGTGGCAAAGACAGGGTAATCTCGTCCCAGTGGATGGAAATGTTAAGTGGCAATATTCCAATTGCCCTAATCCCGAAGGACAGTATCACCAAAACAATTAACTTCACGAAGAAGTTTAAGGTTACCGTTGGCAGCAAGAATGAGTGGAACGACTCCACTCGTGAGCTAATGCTGAGGGATAGTTATAATAGTTATATAAATAAAGTAAAAAATAATATACGTAATCCAAAATTGTTCTATGTTCCGTCCGCTATGAAATATAAGTCTAGTATGTCCAGTGATAATCACACGATTTCTAATATAAGTTAACACAACATTTTATGAACTTCTACATAAATTCCATTCCCACATTATATGCTAGAA
>NW_017536952.1:292292-294891 GCF_001853355.1 Bactrocera latifrons | reverse complement strand
AGCTTTTGATAAAGTAAACCACTCAATTCTTTTCAATAAACTTGATCTTCTTGGTTTCCAACCAATATTTCTAAAATGGGTTGCTAATTATCTTAGTAATAGAATTCAACAAGTCATATTTAACGATACTCTTTCCGACATAATCAATGTTCCTTCAGGCGTTCCTCAAGGTAGCCATCTTGGACCAATTCTGTTTATTAATGACATATCATCTGTTGTTAAGTTTTCAAAAGTTTTATTATATGCTGACGATGTAAAAAAATGTAAAACGATGTGCTTTTCACGTAGATCTGTAGACCCTACTTCATACGTAATACAAAACTTTAGGTTGGAGCAAGTATGCAATTTTGTTGACTTGGGAGTAGCTATGGACCCCAAACTCAATTTTAATCTTCACACATCTTCCATGGTTTTTAAAGCTAAAGGTGCTCTTGGTTTTGTTAAACGTTGGTCTAAAGAATTTAGAGATCCGCTTACCACAAAAATTCTTTTTATATCTTTAGTGAGGCCTATATTAGAATATGCTTCCGTGGTATGGAACCCTTGTTATCAAGTTCATTTTGAGAAAATAGAGTCCGTTCAAAAACAATTTTTACTTTTTGCCTTAAATCATTTGCATTGGGATTCCAGTTTAAATCTTCCCCCTTACACTAACCGTTTAAAACTTATAAATCTCCCTACACTCGCTAGTCGTAGGGAAAGCTTGGTATAATATTTCATGTAAAACTCATCAATGGGTCAGTCTGTAGCCCATCTCTCTCGTCTGATATTAGTTTTAACATTCCCGCTCGCTCTACCAGGCAGTTTAGACCTTTACTTTTAAAATTTTCTAGAACGAATTTCGAGTTAAACGAACCATTCCGCCGTCACGATTTCAATTCTCATTCCAGCACATTTGATCTAACAGATTCACTCTTTACCATTAAAAAAATTATTTTATCTACTCTTAACAAGTAACATTTAAAAATTGTAAACTTTAATCTAATTCTTAGTTTTGGCTGTTGAAATTGTAGTTTCTGTAGCTGAGCAGCTTGAGATCGCAACGCTTAAAACTCCCTTGCCCATTATGACTCGTCTAATTCCGCTCGGTTGGGCGGGAGGAGAGTAATCATTAGGTATTATTATTATTATTATTATTATTATTATAGCACATTGAAATGGTACAACGACGGCTCGAAAACGTCGGACGGTAAGTCGGTGTATAGAGATAAACCTCCATCGCAACTATCGCAACGAGCGAATAATTGTACTTAGCGATAGTCAAGCGGCACTAAAAGCGATCTCCTCTGACGAGATCAAATCGTCCTCCACCAATATGGTAGGGCCCGAACCATTCACTGGGGTGGGTCCCCATACTGTGAAGGAGCTGCTCCGCAAGGAAGAGGGAGGGTGCAGGGAAAGGCATTGGCAACGAGCGCATGGTATGCGACACGCTAAGTTGCTAATTGGGGGGTGCAACCAGAACATGTTGAAAGCGATAATTAACCTCCCAAGGGAAAAACTCAGGCTTCTGGTCGCATTTTACACCGGCCACTGCAAGTTGAAAAGGCATTTATGAAACGTGGGCCCAACGTCTTGCTCCTCCTTTTGCTGCACACCTTTTGCGAATTCGCTTACAATTAATAATTTAAGTTCAGTTGAATGTGTGAATGTGTTTTTCCAACCATTTTTAACTAAAACGATTTTTAGTAGCTTTATTCGTAAAAAGTTTAAATATTTCACAACACACCCGTTCTCATTTGAAATTCTAAACACCTGCAAAACTCGTTTTCTGACAGATAACGGTAAATTAATTCATTGGAAATGCTTATTTCGGCAATCAAAGTGTAGTCCAATAAGTTATGTCGCGCGAGTTTTTTACTTTTTTCCCTTCTGGTTTAAGTTAAAAATTGTACATAAAAGTTGAAAAATTAAATTGAATTGTTTTTAATGTAGAATATGCGATCTTTCTTTTGCAAAATTGTTCTTCTAATGCATCCATAATTATTCTATTCTTCTAATGCATCCATGTAAAAAGTTATGACGGAATATGTGTGAGACTTGAGTTAGTCCAATGAGTTTTGTCCGACACTGTATGTAGCATATTGTTTATGCATACCATGTATGGTATTGTTTTCATTTGCACATGTTGTGTGACCTTGGGTCTGTTTTAATGTGAGTACATTTATAAACAGTTGCTAAAATGTATTCTAAGAACCCATTGGTTATATGTAAACATTTTAACCTTAGTAATGCTTGTGTTAATGTTTGTTGAATGCTATTGTTTTGCATGTCAATGCATTCTAAAGGGTCCCGGTCATCTAGAACGCTCAAATTAAGGGTGTTTTCTGAATTTTTTTAAGGTTTAAAAAAAGAACAATTAATTTAAAATGTTTACAGTTTATTTATACACTTATGAAAAACATAAAAACCAAATAAATTAGTAAGCAGTAGGAGTGCCGTGCTTGGCGACCTTAACGCCAGGGTGGGCAAAGAAGGTATCTTTGGCACCACGGTCGGAAAATTCAGCCTCCACGAGGAAACATCCCCAAATGGGTTGAGGCTGATCGACTTCGCCGGGGCCCGAAATATGGTTATCTGTAGTACTAGATCCCAGCAT
>NW_017536952.1:280806-282377 GCF_001853355.1 Bactrocera latifrons | reverse complement strand
CATCCCACCGTGATAGATCTTAGCGTGCATTTAGAAAATGGTGAACGCGTTTATTTTAATGAACACAATTTCCACGAACGAATAACTACTCCGCCAAAAACCTCTCTCACTGCTTTTTTTGATCTTTGTATCAGAGATGAGTTTGCAAAAACTCTTCTTTATGTCGAGGTGACGAAGTATTATACTTGGGATGCAAGTAGGAAAACTTGGAAACGCCGCATTCAAGGTACTTCTGTTCAGGATTGGCATGGCGTCAAATCTGGAGATATTTTAGGACGAGTTTATACAGTTCATATTAGTAACATGGAATGTTTTTGTCTACGCGTGCTTTTACACCATGTGCGCGGACCTTCCTCTTTCAATGATCTAAAAAAATGTACCACACAAGGTTATTCTACATTTTGAGAGGCATGTGAGGCAAGAAGATTACTGGAGAATGATAACCATTGGGATGTGACACTGGAAGAAGCTGCTCAATGTAGATCAGCAGGCAATATGAGAGAGCTATTTGCTGTATTAGTAGCGACATGTGGTCTTTCAAATCCTCAACGATCTATGCAATATATTACAAGAGCAAAATCCCAATGTCATGTACAGTGATTTAATTTGCAATGAGGGTTTGAAAAAAATTGAATACCGGGTTAAAACAATTTCTGGAAACGATTTATCATATTTTGGAATGAACAGACCACAGAGAACCGAGGAAATCAGTAGCGAATTAATACGGGAACTAGATTACGATACTGCTTCCGTACAACAACAATTAATTGGGGCTGTTCCACGTTTGAACCCAGAACAAAGGTTAGTATTTGACAATGTTGTCTAAAAAATTGAAGATGGCGAAGGTGGTTTGTTATTTTTGGATGCTCCTGGAGGCACAGGAAACACCTTTCTTTTAAACTTGCTTTTAGCCCAAATCCAAAAAGATAAATTAATTGCTGTAGCAGTTGCCTCTTCCGGAATAGCCGCCACTCTGCTCAATGGTGGTCGAACGGCACATTCGGTGCTTAAACTGCCATTMAACTTAGCCCATGAATAAATGCCAGTCTGTAATTTATGTATGTAAGTAAAAACAGTGAGCGTGGAAGTATGTTGCAGCAATGTAAATTATTAGTTTGGGATGAGTGTACCATGTTCTATAAAAGATCAATTGAAGCTCTAGATCGGACTTTGAAAAACATCAAGAGAAATTTAAATATCATGGGGGGGATGGTGGTGCTTTTAGCGGGCGATTTTAGACAGACTTTGCCGGTTATCATTAAAGGCACCCCTGCAGATGAAATAAATGTGTGTTTAAAAGTGTCAACGTTATGGGTACACGTAAAAACGTTTAGTCTGTCTACAAATATGAGAGTGCAACTACACAATGATGTACAATCTGGACAATATGCTGCTACTCTTCTTAAAATTGGAGCAGATCGTATGGCAAAGGATGGTAATGGCATGATTACATTGGATCGAGAATTCTGCAATGTTGTGCATAATCCAGATGATCTAAATAACTTCGTCTATAGCGAACTGCTAACTAATATGAGGAATAGAGAATGGTTATGTGAAAGAGCAATTTTAGC
>NW_017536952.1:267373-270327 GCF_001853355.1 Bactrocera latifrons | reverse complement strand
CAATTTATAATATTGTGAGATGATTTTATTATAGTATAAAATTGTAAATGCATATAAAAATGTTATATTACAATCATATACATATAATAATACATATAATATTATCACACGATTTTACTTATCTGTGTTTATTAAATATAAATCACATATTACTCATATATTCATATATGTATATATATGGAAAAGTGTTCACATATTCAATTTTAGCTTGAAAAATCTTCTTCATAGTTTTTTATAGTTAATAAAGAAAAAAGAAATACTCGATAGTACAAACAGAGAAAACGCTGAAAAATCCTTCACTTTTGGTTTTGAAGGTGTGGCAAAGCTGGTTTTCCTCGTAAATATAAACACTCTAAACTTTTCAGCTATAAATTTGATAAGTGATTTTTAAATTACTAAATTTTTATTTGAATGCTTAGAGTGTATATTTAAATATACATACAAAAAATACGTGAAAAAATTTAGTGAAAGATAGAGAAATAACAAGTGTTCTTAGTGCACATTTTTTAATTTTTAAACGTGAATATTTTGAAAAATATTAGTTATGTTTATATTATTTTTGGATATTCCTTCTCTGGAGAAGCTCCCCTATCCGTAGATACCCCATTTCCACGGAAATTCGGTTTTTTTACCCCTCCTCCAAAGTAATCGGAATCGTGGCATTTATTCTTATTTTTTTTCCCTTACACAATATATTGACACTATTTTTTTGCTTGTTTACAACCACTTTCTTGTTTTATGAATAAATAAATTTTAACTAAAGTTTGATATGGAATTAAAGTTATTTTTGCACTATTCAATGTAAAATAAATGATTCGAAATGAATTAGTGTAGTGATAGTGGATATAAAAGTATAAAATATAAGTGTAAAATGCATTATAAATCGGAGAAACACGCATTTTAAATTGTTGTTTTTTAACTTTAAATGCAAATATCTCAAAAATCATAAGTCAGCGGCAACTATATGTGTATATATTCTTGATCTGGAGAACCTCGTCTATCTTACATACCCATTTTAACTTCGAAATCCGGGGATGCTATTCAAAGCCGCAGCCCCTAATTCTTTTATGTTTTTTTAGTAAAAAACAATTTTTTATTCAATATTTAACGTTTGTTCAATTATTTTTGTTCACATAATAACAAAAGGGTTGCATTCTAACTAAAAATCAGTATTACCTTACGTACATATTTGACAGAAGAAGCGAAAGAAATAAAGAAAACAAATAATACCCCAGTGTCAGGAAAAAAATAACACATTAGGTTTTCGCATATAATTCCTTTGTGCATAATTCCTTTGTGCCTTGGGCCGCGCTTCAAAAAAATAACCCTGGTCGGACCAACACCTGGGCATGCTCAGTTCTTTCCCGTTGAACTCGTTTCTGCATTCGTATTAATAACACATAGTATTTCACAATGTTTCAATAAATTTTTTCACATTCTATATTTAAATATACATTCTAAACAGTGAATCAAGTTCACATTTCTTATTTACTTATATTTTAGTTAAATTTATTGATTTAAAAATCACTTAGCTCACTCATCGTTGAAGGGGTTAGATTGTTTCCAACATTTTCAAGCTATAATTGAGGTGTGAAACTTTTTCGACGTACATGTGTATATGTATAATATAATATATGATTTATATTTAATAGACAAAAATAAGTAAAACTGTATGATAATACTATAAAATTTATATCATATCGGGGTGAATTACGTTCGCATAGTTCTCCTTACCACGTTGGCGGACTTCGGCCGCGCTTTCAAAAAATAGCTTTGGTCGTGCCAATATGTAGAGTGGCTGAAGCACTTTCAAAAATAACCCTAGTCGAGCCAATCCCGGCGTGACTGAAGTATTCCTTAAAAAAACTAAAATCGTGATGGAGCCAATACCAGAGGTAACCTAATTATTTTATTTCGTAATATTATTATATTATTATATAATATTACTTACTTATATGGATTTTTTCTTATTAAAATTTAATGAACAACTTTAAATTTTAATAAGAAAAAATCCATATGCATGGTAAGATTGTTTATACTCATTTTAACTTGAAATATAATTTATAGACACATTATTTTATTATAACTAATATTGTTAAATAAATAAAGAGGATTTTTATAGAAATAGAGAAATCAGCGAATTCCTCATATTTGCTTATTATCATTATCACCGCTCCATTTCCTTATAGTTGCTTGCACATAAATGATGCTCACTACGAGTGTAAAAGGTGATTTTTAAAATACTGGTTTTTTGCTTATAAAACCTGCAAAAAGTGTAAATTGTGAATTTGCTTAAATGTTTAAAGTTCAATTAAATGAATTTGAAGTGAAAATGTGTAATAAAATATATAACGCGATTATAGCCGAGTCAACAACCGCGCACCAGTCGTTTCTTCTTCTCCTCCACTTGGTCATCCCAACTGGAGTGTTTTCGTCCATCCGGACCACATGATCTAGCCAGCGTAGCCGCTGTCTTTTAATTCGCTGAACTATGCCAATGTCGTAAAATATCTCGTACAGCTCACCGTTCCATCGAATGCCACATTCGCCGTGGCAAACGCGCAAAGGACCATAAATCTTTCGCAGAACTTTTCTCTCGAAAACTCACAACGCCGACTCATCCGTTGTTGACATCGTCCAAGTCTCTGCACGATATAGCAGGACGGGAATTCCGTTCCCACGACAGTCGGGTCTACGAAACCCGGAACGGGCCCGAATTTTTATCCGTCGCACGATAAGGAATCGCCTTGTCTGAAACCTCGTTTGGTACCGAACGGCTCGGAGAGGTCCTTTCCGATTCTGACGGAGCTTTTGGTGTTGCTCAACGTCAGCTTACACAGCCGTTTAAGTTTTTCAGGGATACCAAATTCAGACATCGCGGCATAAAGGCAGCTCCTTTTCGTGCTGTCGAAAGCAGCTTTGAAATCGACGAAGAGGTGGTGATTGTCGATTCT